>NC_038047.1:10000-254167 GCF_002211085.1 Panicum hallii | reverse complement strand
CGCCAATAAGTACGGACAGTATGACAGTCATGCTCCGTCCCGACGCTACGCCTTGTTACTCCGTCATAATGGATGCGTGTCCACCGTATCGTGATGGTGTTGCACCCTGTCCCCTCGTGAGGAATGGCAGGTGGAATAGTGTTCCCCTGCTGTAGCAGCAAGGGGGACTGTAACTGTCGGTGTTTTACCGGCTGCCCACCGAGGGGTATACCCGAGGTGGTAAGTTTAGGTGAGAAGACGCCGAGATCAGGAACTCGAAGTGCAAGGAACACAAGACTTAGACAGGTTCGGGCCGCGAGGTGCGTAATACCCTACGTCATGTGTGGTGGTTTGTATTGCCTTGGGTGTTGATGTTGTGTTTTGAATGGTCCCTGCCCCCCTTATATATCCAGGAGGTCAGGGTTACACGAATCCTAGCCCAATACTAGCCAAGGAATCATACCCGAGTATAACTCGAGTAGTTTCCTTCTGTACCGACTAGGTTTATCTCTTACTCATACGAGTAGAGAATAACATAAATAAGAGATAAAACAGGCTTTATCTCCTAGTCCTGTTTAAACTACGTTATATACACAGTCCTGTAGCCCCGGGTCTGACAAGCCCCCGAGTTCTTCGTAGCTGAGTACTGCAGGCTTCTCAAGTACTTTCGAAGTAGTCTTCAGCTTCTTTTGAAGCTCCATCTTGAAGTTCTTCTTCAAGTACTTTCTTAGCTGCATCGAAGCTATGAGGTGCTCTTGCTCCAAATTACTTCTTTGGTATGGTGTGTGATTGAAAAATCACACTCCATATGGAGTAGCCTCCGAGCCTTAGGTTGAATTGGAGAATCAGGCTGAGGGTCACATTAGTCTTGAATCTTCTTTACTTACTTTTCAAATAAATTCAAAAAAATAAGTAGTCGATGCCACGTATCCCGCAGCCCCCGAGCTTTGAATCCAAATCTCCCAGGTTTGGAAATAAGGATCCAAAAGTCGTGGCATGCAGTGAAAAAATATGCTCATGGTAAATAACTGGTGTGATGGTACAAATGGTGGAAGTTAGATCCGGAATTCGGAAAACCCCTTTTTTCGGAACAATTAACCCTGAAAAAATGATTAATCGAATATTTTATCTAAACAATCCACCAAATAACACCTCATCTTCCGAATATTCCCTGAAACGACTCTTCAACTTCGAAACAGTAAAACTATATCCGGCCGCTGGTTATTTAACCCCGCGGTAACGCTGAGTAAAATCTGCGCTTCCAATCTGCAATCCACCAAGAGCTTTCCAAATCCCCCAATCAGAGCCGCACTCCGCCTTCACCCCCTTAGAGAACCCCAATCCAACCAAATCTCCCCGCCCCTTTCTCCGCAGCCCTCGAGCAACTCGTAGCGAGCGGATCCAGAAATGGCGCCCAAGAGATCCAACGAGAAGGATGGGAAGAAGAAGGAGTCGCAGCCGCCGTCTGGGGAGTGGACTCACAGTAAGTGCTCCAACAACGATCTCAAAACTTGTTTTCGAGGGTTTGCTCCAATACAAGAGTCTTGTCAACTGGCGCCCCTCTTTTCGTGAACCTTTCCCCATGGAAAATGTAGACGAAATCGTTACATTTTACCGTTTTGCCGAATGGGGTCTGGCCCTCCACTCTTGCTCTTTTTTCCGTGGCCTTCTTTATTTCTACGGGCTTGAGCTCCATCACCTCAACCTGAATTCCATTTGCCATATTGCCATCTTCATCCATTTCTACGAAGCTTTCCTCGGAATCGAACCCCATTGGGATCTTTTCCGCTTCCTATTCCGGATAAAGCCACAGCCCACAGCCAAAAACCTATCTGTTGTAGGGGGCGCCGGCATCCAGCTTAGATAGCAAGCCGGCGATAGGTACCTTTCCTATAAATTCCCCTCCAACATTCCTGGATGGAAGAACCACTGGTTCTACATCGAAAACCATGCCCCCCCAACTTCCTGAAAAATTCGGCAAACCCCCTCTCGTGAGGCCAGAGTGGAATACCGAGCTCTCCAGAGCAGACCTGGACCAAGTCGACGAGTTGCTAGCCATCATAGCAGCTCACAAAGAAATAGGGGTGACCGGAACGTCCATAATATTTTCTTTCTTCAAGCGCCGAATCCAGCCAATCCAACAACGCCATACTTTAGGCTTCGAGTACATAGACACTGAAGATCCCTCTCGGATGTGTGCAGAAGAATTGACTGACGATGCCGCACTGATCCATGTCAGGCGAGTGCTGCTGGACGTGGATGCCGTTCCCTATGTCCTGCAGTTGTTTTCTGCGCAAAATCCTTCGAAACCGGTAAGTATTCGACTACTTTTTGTTTAAAATGAGTTCTGATGTTCTGCCACTGCTAACTGAAAATCTTCTGCAGGGACACACAGAGTTGTACCGGAGCTATCCACCGCAACCCGATATCCCTCGACCGGACCACCTTCTCCCCAGCGCCGCAGCCGAAGCGAAGAGGGCTCAAGCAGTCGAGGCTCTTCCCGGCAGCGAGTCCACTGAAGGCGAGAGCCCCCGGTGGAAAGGGAAGCCGAAGGAGAGGCGAGAAGGAACAACTCCCCCGGACCATCCGTGGAGTTGACCGAAACTCTGCCTTTGGTCCCACAGGGTCGTCGGGTAGTGCGCAAACGGAAAGCGCATGTAGTCGAGTCCTCTAGATATGAAGATGCTGCCTTGTTGAGTTGTCATATATCGGTATTGTTGCACACTAACACTATCCTTTTGCAGTCCATCTGCTTGTCCTCCCGACCCCAAGCGCCAAGAAGTGGGAACGGACCCATCGACTACCGCGACCGGAACGGCTACCATTGCCGTGGCGGGCACCGTGCCACCAGCTGGTGTGACCCCGCCACCAGCAACGAGTACCGTGGTTGAAACACCACGGGCTCTAAGGGTAAAGAAAACTGTCATGAAGAACTCTTCACTGTAAGTATAGATCTTTTCTTGCATAATGAACACTCTATTCTGCTCGACTTGTGTAACAATATAACTAATTCTGCTTCATTAGATCTGCAAGTGACATGAGGCGCAAGCCAAAGCCTGCCGCAGCTACCCTAGCACCCGAGCCACCAGCCCCAGAGGAGCCCGCGCCAAAGGAACCAGCCCCCGAGGCGGACACAACACTGCCTGACCTGCCACCCCCCGAGCCCCAGCAAGCCGAAGCCAGAGCTGGTGGTGAGGAACAAGTCGAGGCCACTAAAGCCACTTTTGCAGATGGCACAAGTAAGTGTCTGACCGCCCACGGCTAGCTGCTTAGACCATAGACATTATGTACTGAATGCATCTTGACTTGCAGGTACCCAACAACCATCTATTGAAGAAGCCGCAGGGACCTCAAGGAGCACTGGCGAGCTACTAATGGCTGGGAGCGGATACTAAAATATCATCACCACAGATCTAGTGGATGATCCGATCCTGACGGAGAACAACATCCGATACTTCAAGAAGATCTCCAAAGAGATGTACAAGTTTACCCTGGAAAGATATGATTACTCTTCTGCCAGTATACATTGTCGAGTTGCTTGTCTTAATCTTCCCCCTTATGCAGGATGTGATCAAGCACTCTCAAAAGAAGACTGAAAAACTGAAAGCGGTCATGAGTGGCAACCAGGAGCTCGCTGCAAAAGAAAAATGCATATCCGAAGAGAAGACAAAGAACATTTATCTTCAGAGAGAGCTCGACAAGCTGAAGCTGGAGCGGACTCGAGAGACGTGGCTCGTCAAGAACGATCTCCGCAATCTCGAGAAGGCCAACTCCAAGCTCCAGGAGCAACTCAAAGAATAGAAGAAGGTAAGCCCTTTCTTCCCTCAAGTACTTTCACTTAACAATTTATCTTGAGTTCTGAAAATATCTTCACCGCAGAGCTTAGAAAAATCTTAACATATAAAGAAGAGATGCTTACTGATGTGAAGAATATGCTGTATCGCTACACAGATGACATCAAGAAACGGCAGAAGGTAATCGCTGACACTGAACAACAGTTTGCCAATTGCCTTCAGCAGATCAAGACGCTAGGCGAGGAGAAGGAGCAGCAGCAAAAGGAGCTGGAGGACCTCAAGGGAGCCGCCCAGAAGCTTGTGGACTTGGTGGACCCACAAGAAGATGGCGAAGCAGGCAGGCGGCCCTTGCTGGAGCGACTTCTCGGAGCGCCGCAGAAGGTCGTCAATTTCCTCACTAAAGCTCCGGTCGCGTGTGTCAGCCACGCTCTTTCCTTTGTAAAATCCTTTTGGCCGGAGGCTCGACTAGAGGCATTTGCACAGGTGTGGCTGCGGAGTGCTTTGAAGAACAATTCAAGGAGTACCTCCAAGAAGCCCAACCTGTAGCAGAACAGATAGTAAAGAGTGTACTGCAGGATTAAGATGTAAAAACAAGTACTCGTTTCCTTGTATGTATTTTTCTTTGATGTCTCCACTTATATGTGCCCTATGACTGAATTTTCATCTAGTGCCAAGGCTAAGTAGTAAACACTACCCCGGGTGCAGTGACCCTGGAAGTAGTCGAAGTAGCTCCGAGTAGGAACTCATCCAACAAATTAGGTATAACCCGAACGAGCAGGTCTAACCAGTTAGGAAAGAACGCGAGAAGGTCTAACCAGTTAGGAAAGAACGCGAGCTTCGTCGCATGACTGCCGTGCTTATGGCAAGAAAATCGAAACTACCCCGAGTGCAACGACTCTTGGCGTAGTCGAAATTGCTCCTCATATGAGCCCGTCCAACAAGTTAGGTATAAACCAATCGAACGAATCGAACTTGTTGGGAAAAATGCAATCATCATCGCAAACGACCATCAAAGGTCATGGCGAAAGTTGATTCTTATAAAGTATGAACGTGGCCGTAGCCTCCATCAAAACTTATAACAAGAAGTCGATCAAACATAAACGTGGCCGTAGCCTCCGTCAAAACTCATGACAAGAAGTCGATTTATATAAAATATGAAAATGGTCGTAGCCTCCGTCTGTTTACCAGAAAAATTTACATTCCGAATTTTGTGATACGTAGCCTCCAAATTGATTCGGAAGAAGAAGGCTGGCTAGGCGTCCGGAGAACAGCTATCCCCGCACGCTTCCTCATGGGTATAACTTGCGCAGGTTCTGAATGTTCCAAGAATTCGGGACATCTTGGCCCTTGGGGTATTGTAGTCGATACGACCCCGGTCTTGTAACCTGCTTGACGATGAACGGACCTTTACACCTTGAGTTGAGCTTGCGTAAGTCGAACTCGTCTTGGATGCGACGTAGGACCAAATCACCTATACTGAACGACCGTTCCCTCACGTTGCGATCGTGATATCGCTGGATTCCCTGCAGGTATCGTGCTGACTGAACGAGAGCGGTGCAGCGAGCCTCTTCGACAGAGTCGAGCTCTAACTGCCTTGTTTCATCCACCTCACCTTCATTGTACATTTCAACCCTTGGGGATTTCCACATGATGTCGGCCGGTTTTGGAGCCGTAGACAAGTAAGAATGGTGTTTGTCCTATGGCTTTGGACGGCTGAGTCCTGAGCCCGAGATGACATGTGGCAACTCGTGTATCCTCTTTCCTCCTTTCTTGTTGTTTTCATCATAGAGTATTTTCTTGAGGCCATCAATTATCATGCCGTTTGCCCTCTCGACTTGATTGTTGGCCCTTGGGTGTGCAACAGAGATATATTTGACCTCGTTGCACGCATTTTCATAGAACGCCCAGAACTGGTTGGCCGTGAAATTTGATCACAGGTCTGTGATGATGGTGTTCAGAAAGCCGAAACGATGCAGGATATCAGAGATGAAATCATCAACTCGATCTGGTGTGAGCTTGGCTATCGGCTTGTACTTGATCCACTTGGTAAACTTGTCGATAGCCACCAATACATGGGTGAAACCGCCTGGCGCCATTGTGACGGGCCCAATCATATCAAGGCTCCAGCAAGCGAACAGCCAGAATGGCGGTATGGTGATGAGACTGTGAGCTGAGACGTGAGATTGCTTGCCAAAGAATTGACAGTTTTGGCATCTCCGCACGAGGTCCTCAGCATCGGACACTGCGGTGGGCCACTAGAAACCAGCTCTGTATGCTTTCCCCACCAGCGTTCTTGAAGCTGCATGGTTGCCGCAAACACCCTCATGTATATCCCGCAGTATGTCGTAGCCATCTTCTCTCGTGATACACTTCATGAGCACCCCTGATCGTGCGCCACGCCGGTAGAGCTTACTGTTGACTAGGATGAAACCTTTGCTTTTGCGCATGACACGAGCTGCCTCTGTGCTTCTTGCGTCCATACCCGCGAGCAGTCTTTGATCCCAGATGAAGTTGATATAAGCCTCTCTCCAGTCCTCTCCAAGCGTCATAACCTCCCGATCAGGCTGATGAAGGCCAGCATCAGTGGTTACCTGAGGTGAGAACTTGATGGATGGCTGTTTCAGCTCCTGGATGAAGACGCCTGCTGGAACCTGTGCACGGATGGATCCTAGCTTGGACAGTATATCTGTGCCAACATTATGCTCCCGTACCACATGATGAACCTCCAGGCAGGAAAATTTATTTTTCAGCTTGCGCACTTCTTGTACATAAGCATGCATTGTCTCCTTGTTGCAGTCCTACTCTTTGTTGACTTGCTGAACGACAAGAAGTGAATCGCCATATATAAGTAGTCGCTTGATGCCTAGTGATATCGCCAAACGTAGCCCGTGAAGCAATGCCTCATACTCGGGTTCATTATTGGATACCTCCCAAAGGATCTAGAGGACATACTTCAGTTGTTCGCCTCTTGGAGAAATAAATAGTACTCCAGCACCGCCGCCATCAATCTTAAGAGACCCATCAAAGTACATGGTCCAGTGCTCTGGCTTGTCGACTGGAGTTGGAATTTGATTCTCTCTCCACTCAGCTATAAAATCGACAAGAGCTTGAGATTTGATTGCAGTGCGTAGCTTGAAGTCGATAGACAAAGCCCCAGTTCCACTGCCCACTTTGATATGCGCCCCGTGGCATCTTGATTATGGAGAATATCCGCCAACGGAAAGTCCATAATCACAGTGATCTTGTATTCGTCGAAGTAATGGTGCAACTTTCTCGATGTAATTAGAATTGCATATAAGAGTTTCTAAACTGCCAGGTATCGTACCTTGGATTCGGAGAGTACCTCGCTGATGAAGTACACGGGCCTCTGCACTCCAAACGCATGGCCTTCCTCGCTGCGCTCGACTACAATGGCACTGCTGACAACATGAGTTGTCGCCGCAATATAGAGTAGTAGATCTTCTCTCGACAATGGTGTTGTAAGGACCGGACGAGACTGGAGGTGATGTTTCAGGTCTTGCAAGGCTCGCTCGGCCTCCTCCGTCCACTGGAACTTGTCTTGGCTCTTCAGGAGCTTGAAGAAGGGTAGCCCTCTCTCCCCGAGTCGGGAGATGAACCTGTTCAAGGCTACCATACAGCCTGTTAGCTTCTGCACATCTTTGATTGTGGCCGGAGCCCCCATATCAGTGATGGCCAAAACCTTCACAGGGTTGGCTTCAATTCCCCGGTTGCTGATGATGAACCCAAGCAATTTCCCTGATGGTACTCCGAAAATGCATTTAGTTGGGTTGAGCTCGCACCAAAACCTGCGTAGGCTGCTGATCGTCTCTTCCAAGTCAGCAATCAGGCCGTCGGGATTCCTGATCTTGACAACCACGTCATCCACGTAGGCTTCAACGTTCCGATGCAGCTGATCAGCAAAGCATATCTGAATCACGTGCTGATAGGTTGCTCCTGTGTTTTTCAACCCGAAAGATATAGTTCTATAAGCGTACGTCCCAAACGGGGTGATGAACGCGGTTTTGATCTAATTTTCCTCCTTGAGTGCAATCTGGTGATATCCTGAATAACAATCAAGGAAGCAGAGGAGTATACAACCCGCCGTCGAATCGACGACTTGATCAATGTGCGGTAGCCCGAAGTGATCTTTTGGGCAGTGCTTGTTGAGATCGGTGTAATCAACGCATATTCTCCATTCATTATTCTTTTTCCTTACAAGGATGGGATTAGCTACCCACTCTGGATGAATCACTTCTTTAATGAAGCCAGCCGCGAGGAGTTTAGTTATTTCCCATTTAATTGCTTCACGCTTGTCGTGAGCAAATCGTCGAAGGCGTTGCTTTTTGGGCGCAGCCTGTGGGTGTACATTCAGACTATGCTCGATCAGTTCCCTGGGCACTCTGGCATATCCGCTGGTTTTCACGCGAATATGTCTCGGTTGGCCCGGAAGAAACTGACGGGCGCGAGTTCCTATTTCTCATCTAAGCCCGTGCCGATGACGGCGGTCTTGGATGAGTCACCCTCCTGGAGCTGGATCGACTTGAGGGCCATGTCACCAGCTGACTGGATGCTCGACTTGCTGGCCTTTCTCGAAGGAATCTCCAGCCCATCCAGGGAGAGCTGCTGTGCGGCCGCGAATACTTCCCCTGAAGCATCTGGCACGCACGTAATTAAAGCATATTGGATCGCCTCCTGGTTGCAATCATATGACTTCTTCAAGTCATCTCGGAGAGTGAGTACTCCACTTTGTCCTGGCATCTTGAGAAGTAGATAAACATAATGTGGCACTGCCATGAATTTGGCGAGTGCCGGGCGGCCCAGTATGGCATGATAAGAAGATTCGAAGTTAGCAACTTCGCTCGGTACGATAGTTCTCCCTCGTGCCGAAGGTGACTAGAAGAACCACCGTGCCAAGTGGGTGCGCCGCATTACCTGGGACAATGCCGTAGAAAGGAGATTTACTTGAAACCAGCATATTCGTGAAGTCCAGACCCATCTTTCTCAAAGTGTTGGCGAAGATGAGGTTGAGACCACTCCCACCGTCGATCAGCAACTTGGTGAGCCTGACTTCTGCCACCACCGGATCCAGGACCAGGGGGAACTTACCCGGCTCCGAAAAGCTTGTCCACTGATCATCGTGGGAGAACGAGATGGGCACCTCTGACCAGCGGAGTGGCCCGGTGCCGCTGGCTCGACGAACATGATCTCCCAGAGAAGCAGTTTTTGTTCCCGCCTGGAACCGAAGTCTCCATCTCCCTCGAAGAAGACGTTGATGGTCTTTGAAGCATCCTAGAACTTCGTGTTGTGAGCTTGGTCCGCTTGGTCGTCATCTTTGGGTTCTTTGTCCGCTGGCTTCTTGTTCTTCTTGCCACCACTGGGATTGCTGAATGTCCTCCGGAGGTGGTAGCAATCAATTGCCGCATGATTGGCACCTAGATGCCATGGGCATTTCTTCTGCAGGAGCTTCTCTAACTCTTCCTGCGTCATTGACTTCTTGCCTCGCGAGGGATGATCACAGCCGTGATGAGATCATCTGGCTTGCATTTTTGGGATGGACCTGAATAGTCCCGCTAGCTCTTGTCGTTGTGGTTGTCATTTGGACGCCTCAGGTTGCTATCATTGCACCTCGGAAACTGCTCCTGCATCTTCTCTTCCTGCTCGGACCACTTGTGCATCATGTCATGAATCTCTGCAATAGTTTTCGGTCTGTTCCGCCCAAAATCTCTGTAGATGCCTGGGTCGGTGATGCCGTTGTAGAAGCAGTCGATGATGTCTTCCTCCGAGATATTCGCAATGGTAGTGCGAACGTCGAAGAAACGACGTGTATTGGACCGTAGGAGCTCGTTACATTCCTATTTACATTGAGCAAGATTGTGATGAGTACCTGCACGAGAGATCGCCCCTGGAAGTTGTCGATGAAGACCTTCTTGAGACATTCCCAGGAGTCGATCGAGTTGTTGCTGAGGCTCTCCAACCACGTGAGCGGCGCAGGGTCCAAAGTCATCGGGAAGTAGACGACCTTGGTGATGTTGGAGCCCCCTGCGACTTCAATGGCGGTGGAGTAGCAACGTAGCCATTGTTGAGGAGCTTGCTTACCATCATACTTGGTGATGCCGATCGGCTTGAAGCCTTCAGGGTACTTGTAACTACTAAACCGTGCGGAGAAAGATGGAAAATGGTCACTGCGGTCAGTACCTTCTGTCTCAGCTACTTAGCGCTCTTTGCGCCTGGAATCAATTACGGACCGCGCATCGCGTCCTTCATTGATACAGGTCTTCTGGAGGAGGCCGATGATTGGCCTGTCGCGGGTTACCCCCTCGAGGTGGCTGCTGCCTCCCACCAGGGGCCTAGCTTCCACGAGCATTGTCGTTATTGTTGCTGCGCTAAGGTCGGGGACGGCCGCCTGCTGTTCGACTGTAAGCCTGGCTTCGACTTTCGCCCACGCGCTCCTCCCTGAGGGTAGACGCCGGGTTTTGTTGATCAAGCTGAATCCAAGGCCTCTGTGCGTAACGAAGTGCTTGATGCACGTTTGGATCGTTACTGCGCTCGAGTATAGCCGTAACCCTGGCGATGTTGGCCACCGGAGTTCTAAAGCCCCGCTCGCTTACGGCAGCAAATTCGGCGTCAAGCTCGCGATGCATAGATCGTATGCGCTCATTGACCCTCCTTCGGCGGGCTGCGCGGGCTCTGTTCCTGGTCCTCCGTGCCTCACGATCGGCGTCATTCTCATCGCCGGCGTTGGTTGTGGCCTCATCTTCAGATACCGCATCAAATTCAACGATGGGCAAGTTGCCATCATCCTCGTCTTCTTCCGCCATCAGCACCTGGCGTGAGATGAGCTCATTAGAGCCCGCGTCGACTAGCTCGGTCGACTCCTCCGCCACGGTGGCTAACGGCTTGCCCTCCTGAAAAGGCAAAAGCTCGAGATGTGCCACAAGTCGGTCTTCGGTCTTAAGTAGATCAGAAGTTTCATGCCCTTCCAATGCACGAAACGCCCCTCCGGAGTAGAGGTGATCATCAGACCATTGGCACCGAAACAACCCGAAGTCCCCCGACATGTGGTGGCTTCGGGCTTTCTGAGTTGAAGTAGTGTGTCCAAGTCCTCCTCCAATGTGGAGAGGGACTCGGAGATATCAGCCTCCTGGAGATCAGTGGCCAAATTGCGTAGACCGAGTCGTGATCGGCTACGCGAGTCCTCAGATTGGAACGAGTCCAACCCAAGAAAGGTTGTTGCAGCGCTGGATGAAGTCATGCCAGAAGCAGACTCCTCCTCGTTCCTCATAGCGGATCCATGGATGGACAAGTCGTCGAGATCATCAACGAACTTGTCGAGGTCGCTATGAGAACCCGCCGTAGGAGTTTTCAGGTTCATGTCGATGAGGAATTGACGGAAACTGCCCGCACCATCTGCAACACAGACCCATGAGCTAAAAACAAACGTTGTACCCTGAGAAGGTACTGACCTGGTGAACTGGAAACAAGCCATCGAGTTCGCCGATGGATCTTCGATGCGCTCCCCTACCTGGCGCACCAGCTGTTGGTGTTTTACCGGCTGCCCACCGAGGGGTATACCCGAGATGGTAAGTTTAGGTGAGGAGACGCCGAGATCAGGAACTCGAAGGTGCAAGGAACATAAGACTTAGACAGGTTCAGGCCGCGAGGTGCGTAATACGCTACGTCCTGTGTGGTGGTTTGTATTGCCTTGAGTGTTGATGTTGTGTTTTGAATGGGTCCCTGCCCCCATATATATTTGGGAGGTCAGGGTTACACGAATCCTAGCCCAATAGTAGCCAAGGAATCGTACCCGAGTATAACTCGAGTAGTTTTCTTCTGTACCGACTAGCTTTATCTCTTACTCATACGAGTAGAGAATAACATAAATAAGAGATAAAACGGGATTTACTTCTTAGTCCTGTTTAAACTACGTTATGTACATAGTCCCATAGCCCCGGGTCTGACAGTAACCCCCATGGAGGGAGTGGTTGGCCTGTACGGCAAGTTGACCCCAGCGTGCATCGTTATCCGCCACACCTGCTCCCGGAGCCCGCCAGTACGCAGGGTCTGGCTATCCCCGGCCTTGTCGGTTGGGGATAGTGACACCCGTCAAGCGAGCCTGGCCGGGTGACCTAAGTCGGAGCCGTGGTACAGACCCAGTCCCCGATCGTCCCCTAGGTCGGGGATGCGAGCCATGCTTTGGCCGACTACCCCACCGGTTGGGACTGTGCTCCTGGGCAGCCCGGACGAAGTCGCAGCCCGCTGTGCACCCCGGGTCCCTAAACTCTTCAATATATATATATATATATATATATATATATATATATATATATATATATATATATATATATATATATATATATATATATATCAATGTCAAAGATCAATTAGGCGCATCATCGTTCCTTTACGTCATGCATGCATTTCTACGTATCACCGGATGCATCCCTAGGATAATCTTACCACCATCCAATGTTAAAGATTAATTACAAAATAGTGTATAGCTCGGGTACGCATAGCAATTATGCAAACACAAATAGTAATAATAAATTCAAAAATAACAGTATTAGTGAAAAAGGGGGGAGAAAATGCTTATGTACCTGTTTGAAAGACCAACTCGTACCTCAGCGACTGCCACCTTGCGTCAGCGTGGTGGTTACTGAGGTACCGGTTGGTCTTTCCAACCGGTACCTAAGGGTGCCTTAGGCACCAGATAAAATATCCGGTGTATAAAGTCGAGACTTTCAGTCTAGGTTTCCTAGTATCGGAAGAACCGGGACGGTTTTCAACCGGTACTAAGGGCTTATTTTCCAGTAGTGACCATATATATATATATATCATATTCTCGTATTTGTAGAAATTAAGGTTCATCCTATCCCCAATGTTGCACTTATTACAGTGCAACTTCCTTTCATTTTCCCTTGGTCAGGACTCATTATCCTCTAACTTTGTGTTGTTTTTATTAGTACCATGTATGTAACTCTTTACCCTCTGCTTCTTGGTAATACATATAAGTCATCTATCTTCGCATCAAATGGTGCATATATATCACAAGGTTAGGATTGGAAGAGCTACTTTTTGGCGGATCATCGGATCATCAGTTCAAATAACTGTAAAAGTATACTCGCTCCGTCCCAAGATAAGTGTAGTTTTAGAAGTTGGGCACGAGAATTAAGAAGGGGTTAAAAAAGTAGAGTGCACATGAAACGAGGAGGGGTAGAGGAGGAGAGAGATAGAGATAGAGTTGTATTGGAAAACAAGAACTATACTTATTTTGGGATAAATTTTGAATTCTCGAACTACACTTACTTTTGGGACGGAGGGAGTATATATTTACTGGGAGTTATGAGAGAGGATCGGAGTATAATAATTAATATTAGGAGCCTAACAAAGCATCAACCTTCATATGTATTACTTGATGTATGTTATAACCGAAAAGGGAGAATGTTATCCCTGATGTTATGCAGACCGAGAACAACAACGTACGTACGTACGTACCTACGTACCTACCTACCTACATACATACATACATACATACATACATACATACATACATACATACATACATACATACATACATACATACATACATACATACATACATATGTGTGTGTGTGTTAACACTTGCTCCAACTCTAGATCATCTATCTACTTCATGCCACGGTGATATATACACATCATCAAGGCATCTTACCGTGTGTTTGGTTGGGGGAATGAGGGGGAGCGGAGCGGAGCGGTTCCATTTTTGCACCTGTTTGGTTGGAGGACGGTGGAGCGGAGCGGAGCGGAAGCGCTCCCGCGTAGGAATATTCGGTGAAGATTCGGAACGAGCTCGCTCCGTGAAAACGAGAGGACGCGAGCGCTCGCCTCCCACGCGCGCTGGAGTTCCGCTGCCCGTCACCGCCCGCTCGTCTCCCCTCCGCACGCAGGTGAGCGCCAGCCCCCCCGGGCGCCGCCGCCGCCGCTGGAGGCCCCCCCCCCCCCCCCCCGCGCGCGCCCTGGAGGCCCCCGCGCGCCGCCCCTGGAGCCGCGCCTCGGTGGATCCCCCCAATCCCCCCGTCGCGCGCCCGGGCGGGATCTGCCGCGCCGGCCTGGAGCCCCCCCCCCCCCCCCCCCCCCGCTGGAGCCCCTGCAGCGCCCCCCCCCAAGCACCCTGTCTTGGTCTTGGTTGTTGGTCATAGATGTTTCCTGATAGCTCGCTGTATTTGATTCTGATTCAAAGCTTGCATTATGTGTGCACAGTCTTGATCTTTGTCTCTGATTTTGGCAGCTCGCAGGAGAAATTTGGAAGGCCGCGTGCACGCCTCGGAAGGTAGAACGTTATGTCTTACTGAATATATGCTTTGTGTGATTACTTGTTATGCCTTAAAAATTTATTGATTTTATCTTGTTTCTGTATAATTTAGACGGATAAGAAGCAGCAACTTTTCATTTACACAGCTGCAGCGTATACGTTACTTTCGATGATGGCCATGATTATTCAATCTAGAAAAAGAAAACGCCGTGAACCTGTAGAACCAATTACCTATGCTCCAATTGAGGAGAGGGATAGAATGAGAATTGAGTATCTGAATAATAAGATATGGAAGAATGATGTAACTTGTGTCAATATGCTTAGACTTAATAGAGCATCTTTTTCCGATTTTGTAAGCTTTTTAGGGACCAGGGCCTTTTGCAAGACACCATACATTTGTGTGTTGAGCAGCAGGTTGCAATGTTTTTAAACACAGTAGGTCACAATATTCGAAATAGGTTAGTTGGCACCAATTTTGATAGGTCCGGTGAAACTGTTAGTCGGTATTTCAACAAAGTAATGCACGCTATTGGAGAGCTACGAAACGACTTCATTACACCACCGTCGACATCAACTCCAGCTAAAATTGCAGGAAACCCAAGATGGGATCCTTACTTTAAGGTGTGAGGCCTATCTCCCCTTCATTTTAAGGGTGGAGTTCAGATTGTAATTTCTGATATTATTTCCATTCTAATTGTATAATAGGATTGTATTGGAGCAATAGATGGCACACACGTGCGGGCCTCTATTCCTAAACACAAGGAGGCTTCCTTTCATGGTAAAAAGAGTTATCCTACTCAAAATGTCATGGCAGCTGTAGATTTTAATCTTCGATTCACATTTGTGTTGGCCGGTTGGGAGGGGACAGCCCATGACGCTCTAGTCTTACGGGATGCTTTAGAGAGGGAAAATGGTCTTCGTGTTCCACAAGGTAAAATAAAACTTGTGTAGCTCATTATTTTAGTTATGAAATTTAATACCTAGCATAGCTTACATACATATCCCTTGTATACTAGGCAAGTTCTACCTAGTTGATGCTGGATATGGAGCCAAACCTGGATTTCTGCCCCCTTTTCGTGGTGTTCGGTACCACTTGAACGAGTGGGGCAACAATCCTGTGCAAAATGAGAAGGAATTATTCAATCATAGGCACTCATCGTTGAGAGTCACTGTTGAGCGGGCATTTGGTGCGTTGAAGAGGAGATTTAAAATTCTTGATGATGCCACACCATTCTTTCCCTTCTCTACACAAGTAGAAATTGTGGTTGCTTGTTGTATTATTCACAACAGGGTTATACAAGATGGAGGTGATGACTTTATCATTGAAGCGAGTGAGGAATTGGCTACCAGTAATCATCATACATCTTCTCATGGACAAGCAGCAGAGCATGCCTTTATGGTTAACTTTAGGCAGGAACTTGCCAATGCCATGTGGGCAGACTATCATGCAAGCAATATATGATAGTTATGTATTTCTTTTAATGTGCCTTCACTTTTATGGACATGTATCTTTTATTCGTATGAACATGTATCTTTTATTCGTACGAACATGTATCTTTTAATGTGCCTTCACTTGTATGGACATGTACTTTAGCAAACTTGATGCAATATGGACATATGCTTTGGCAAACTATCTTTCTGAATTTAATGTATTTGATGTCATGATTTATAATGTAGGGGATGGACACGGAGGCAAGCGGTGCAAAAGCTGCTAGTGGACTGTGTCAATGGACTCCAACTCAGTCCACATTTGTGCTCACCTTTCTTACTAATATTGTAGCTGATGGCACTAAGACCTCTACCGGCTTCAAGAAAGTTCATCTCAACGCTTGTACTAAGGCTCTCAACGATCATTTTAAACTGACAAGAACAGGTGATCAAGTTAGTAATCGCTTGAAGACATGGAAAAAGAAACACGTTAGGATCAACTATCTTAAGAATTTGAGTGCTGCTCTTTGGGATGAAGATGAATTCATTGTCTCTCTAGATCATGACCACTACAAAGGACATATGGCGGTACGGATTTTCACTTGCCTTTTCTATTTGATATCACTGTATGCTGGATATTGTACTTAATTTGTGTTGCATTCGCTGTTAGGATCCAAAAAATAAAGCTGATGATGAATATTTGAACAAGCCTCTTCCATACTATGGTTTTCTAGCTACAATCTTTGGCAATAGCGTCTCTACCGGTCAGTATGCAAAGAGCTCCAATGACCCAATTGGGACCGATAGAAGTGAAGGTGTGAGCCATGGGGGTGATGCCACTGCAGAAAATGATGGGCTGAACCATGGTATTGATAAAAGTGTCATCAATGATGACATATCTTCATCAGCTAGACCAGCTAAGAGAGCCAAGACTATTGATGATACCGGAGAAAGACCGATGGCTTGGTTGAAGCATTTCAGTGTGGCACCCAGACGCTAGCAAATGCAATAGCGCAAGCAAGCAGTGCTTTACCACATGGTTTGTTCGAAGCCGTGGACAGTCTCCCAGGTTTTGAGCTTCACCACAAGACTCGATACTATCAGTACTTGGTTAGGCATCCCAATGATGCCCATGCTTTTGTGAATCTACCGTCCGATTGGAAGCTATCGTGGTTTTCGAGTTTTGTGGCTGAGAACTTCTAGCTTATGGGTCATTGTTTGTGTCATGGCGGCTGCTGCCCTATGTTTGTTAGTTTAGTTATTTCGGTTGATTTGAACTCATGTATGCGTTATTTCGGTTGAGTTGAACTCATGTATGTGTTATTTCGGATGATTTGAACTCATGTATGTGTAATTTCGGTTGATTTGAACTCATGTATATTTTATTTCGGTTGATTTGAACTCATGTATGTGTTATTTTGATTGATTTGAAATCATGTATGTCATGATTTTTATTATGTTATGTTCAAACTCAGTTAATTATATTGCATATTATGTTACGTTGAAACTCAGTTAATTATATTGTATATTATGTCATGTTGAAACTTAGTTTATATTCCATTTTTTGTGTATGGTGGTAACCTCACCCCCAATAAAGGAGGAGGTAACCTCACTCTCCTGACTCTCCAACCAAACACAGAATGAAACGGTTCTACTCTAGCGCACTCTCCAACCAAACAGAAAATGGAATGGCTCCGTTCTCCTTACCAAACGTAGAATGGAACGGCTCCATCCTCAGAAACTGGAATGGAACCGTTCCATTCAACGCGGCTCCCCAACCAAACGGACCCTTAGAGACTAGGATGAGCTTCTCCTTCCGGCGGAGCGTCAACCCAAACAATTCTGTCATGTCGTCCTGAAGATCCCAGTCGAAATGGTACATAAGATTTGCTAGCATAATCTCGACAGTAGCAACCCCAAAGTTTATCCCAGGGCAAATTCTCCGGCCAGACCCGAACGACAGAAACTGAAAATCTTTCCCCTTCATGTCAACATCCGCTGCACAACCTCCTTCAAGAAACCTCTCCGGCATGAACTCCTCCGGTCTCACTACACCACGGTTGGCTTATGGTAACTTGCGATCAGTTGGTAAAAGCGCTTGCAGCAACTTGCGATCAGTTGCTATAGACTTTTAGCAACCGACGCGGTCCGTCGCTGTAAGTGGGGTTGCTAAAGACTTTAGCAACCGACCACCTCTTTAGCAACCGACCCTCCATAGCTGTTCATATCTTTACCAACTGATTGTACAACCCTTTAGCAACCAACAGTAAGTTATAACGCCTAATATAATCTGAATAAATGGCATACTAATAACAATGTTAATTCAGAGCTATGTTGTCACGGAAGATTCAAAATGTCAACTGAGTAAACAAGCAAGAAATCATCACAAATAACTTGTATCAAATTAATGACTTCATTAAGCAATCCTTCACATGCTCATAAGTTACCATCATCTTTCCAGATCATCCAACTAATTAACAATGTTTGCATGTTTACAAAATCATTCACAAAATACTTCCATGTTATTTACTTGAAACGGTCCTATACAAAGTAGCTTCTATCATCCAATCCTCCAGCACACACTTAACCACTTTCTTCGGCCTCTATCCCTCCCTGGACAGTAAGAGTATACAATGAGTCAGTTATCAAGCTCTCTAAACTGCCAGCGCTTAAGGACATCTTTATTGCAGTATACATGAACATGTATCTACATCAAGTTTGTAACCTTCAGGTATTAACATTACGAATAATTATTTAATAATGGTTACACATATGAATCAAAATATAAACAAGCTTGTATGCATCGAAGTAACCTTCAGCTGTTAATATTACGAACAATCTTCCTCACAATTCAACAGAACTTTAGCCTTTTCAATTTTTCAGACAGATTGCAAGTAATTTGATCTTTCCAGAGAGCATGTATGCATCAAAGTAACTAAAGATTAAATATAAAATACCAAACATGACAAATGCATAGGTTATCCGGAAATGTCGAAACAAACAAAAGAATTAGTATGTCATCTAACTAAGTTATGTTCTTATAATCTTAATCTGGGGAAAACTTAAAGTTTTAGTTTAACTTATACCTGCAGTAGCAAAGGAAGGAACAAATGAAGGGATACAGAGGAAGTATCATAAGATTGCTTCACAGTGAAGTCTTCTTCTATGTTTCTTTTGACCATTTACCCTACCAATAAAAGATGTCTTAAGGTATAATTCTAATCATTAGGTAATATTTTAAGAAATTATGAAAGACCAATAAAGAATATCTTAAGGTATAACTCTAATCATCGTTGTCAAAGATGTCGATCGACAGGAGCCTCTGTGATGCAAATATAAGGCAATCCATAAGAAAATTAAAGGTTAAAATGATGCAGAGACCAATCTATATAGAAAATCAGATTGCTCCATAATCACTTAGATCTTCATAATGATTTATGCATGAATCACTATTTCTGTGCACATGAAGGGAAAAACCATGCATCAGCCTAGGTTCCCGGCATCCTCCGATCCGGTGGGGGCGGGCGGCGGCTGGGGGCAGGGCGGGGGGCGGCGGCGGCGGCCGGGGGTGGGGCGGGGGCGGAGGGCGGGCGGCGGCGGCCCGGGCGGGGGGCGGCGGCCGGGGGTGGGGCAGGGGGCGGCGGCCCGGGGCGGGCGGCGGCCGGGGGCGGGGCAGGGAGCGGCGGCGGCGGCCGGGGGTGGGGGGCGGCGGCGGCCGGGGGTGGGGTGGGGGCCGGCAGCCGGGGGTGGGGCGGGGGGGGCGGAGGGCGGGCGGCGGCGGCGGCGGCTGGGGGCGGAGCGGGGGGCGGCGGTCCGGGGCGGGGGGCGGGCGGCGGCGGCCGAGGGTGGGGCGGGGGCGAGCGGTCGGGTGAGGTGGGGGTGGGATTGCTAGGGTTAGGGTTAGGGTTAGTCTGGTATATATAGGGGTAAGATTAGTGGGTTTTAATGGGCTTTTTATGTGCTTTAGCGGACCTTTGATACATGGGCCGTGCCAGGTCGGCCTGTGGGCTTGAAGTGAGGTCCAAGCACGCCCCACAAATAGGTCACTCTGTCTGTCTAAATCTTTTAGCTACCGACTGCCGGTCTGGATATACAATATTTACCAACCGATCGTATGTTGATATAATTGTATAGTTTTAGCAACTAATCGCCTGATACTAAAACTGCTGTTAGCAACCAACTTTCCGTCCTAATGTTTTAACAACCAACAGCCAGTAGTTAGTATCAGTTACTAAATGTCATCCGTGGTATAGTGTCTCTCCCAATAAACCGGGTCTCTCCCAAGAGACCAAACATTTACGAAGACACGTGTCCCAGAGGGTACCGGGTAGCCGTTGACTTCACAATCCGCGATTGAGAGGTGCGGGACAAGGAGTGGTACCGGTGGGTGCAACCGAAGCGTCTCTTTGACTACGGCCTTGAGGTAGGCCATGTTGCTAAGGTCCTCTTCCATGACGACCATGTCGTTCCCTGCAGGTGCACACCTCCTTACCTCCTTCTGTAGTTGGGTCATGACGTGCTTGTTGATCATGAGCTCAGCCATGGCATAATCCAGCACCAGATGCGCCGTCTCGATGCCCGCTTCAAACATGTCCTGTGCGTACGTTAAAATGTCAAACAATATAAGTAATGACTCTTTTAGTACGATCGTGAACTTAGCTTGTTGATTTTGCTTTTACTTATTATGCATGATGAATTGCATTATCCATGCGTACCACCAGTATGGCCTTGACGCCATCCATAGTGAGACCGTATTCCTCCCGTACAGAGAGCAGAACATGAATGAAGTCTTGATCAGTGATCTCTTCCTGCTGCTCGTGCTGAGACGATGATGCTCGTTTCCTCTCCCGCTGGTGTTCGTCGATGAGCTTGTCGAACAGTTGGTCCCACCTCCGGTGGACCCTTTTGGCCTTGGCGCAGATGAGCTTCCTCAGCAGCTCCAGCTTCGCCAACCTCGGGAAGTAGTCCTCGAGGTTGAAGCCTCACAGGAGGGAGACGTTGATCTCGCTGAGCTCGCCGAAGAGCCTGTTCCGGCCTCCCTCCCTGTGCGACTCGCCGAGCACCGCGCGGCTCACGACGTCGTTAGTGTAGCCGCCCAGGAGCCCCGTCATGTCCACCACCGTGCGTGGAGCCGTCGCCGCCGCGTCACGGATCCTGGCGAGGACGACGCGCACCTCTTCCAGGCGGCCATGGCGGAAGGAGTGCACCTTCTTGGCGCTGAGCATGTGCGTGGTGAGGAGCTTCCTGGCCTGCCGCCACCGCTCGCCGTAAGGCGCGAAGGCGACGTCCGTCAGGCCGTAGAAGATGATGTCGGCGACGGGGGACCACGTCCTGGACGCGAGCACGTGGTCGTGCGTGCGCAGGACGGCCTCGGCGGCGCTCGGCGACGACACCACCAGCGTGGGTGCGGAGCCGAGGTGGAGCAGCAGGAGGCCGTCGCGGCCGTGCCTGGCGGCGGGTGATGAGTAACAGAAGAAGAAACGAGAGGAGGAGCAGAAGCAGCGGTTGTGCGGCGACTGTGCCATGGACGACGAGGAGCTGCTGCTGCTGCTGCAGGTAGCCAAGAAGAGCCATGGCCATGGCCTCTCTGCTCTACTCTACTGTACTTGCTGCTGGGTTACATACGTATCTAAATTATTTGGCTAGGGGCCGGTTTTCAGTGATGGCCCTGCTATAGATGATGGATGGCGGTGTTAATTTATAAGGCGAGAATTAATCCAAGTGAGGGTCAATGCAAACTGATTGATGGCATGTAAGGTCAAGTAACATATGAAAAACATGCACTACCATGTATGGGTGCGATTGGGCGTTACTTGAGCCACAAATTCTGCATCCACCTGCTTCTTAAAAAGGGAGAGGAGGAAGGAGTGCTAACCAATTAAATGATTGTTGAAGTTGTCTACATACAAGAATGTTTGAAAGAATAAAAAGAAATCATAAACTGCGTATACAAATTAAGTTTTGATTGCACCGTTATGTTTTTTTACAAGATTTTCAAAAAAGAACGCACTTTAGTAAGTAGGTTCATGTGACATATTTTGAACAATTTTTTTTATCAAACTGGAATATTTTCTTGTAAAGCCGTATTAAATGTTCCAAATGATTAGGAGAAAAATGATCCAGCTTCAAGAAAAAAAAGGTTCAACAAAAATATAAATATACTTGGAACAATGATATTTTTAGCTGCCGCATCCGTACCCGCCGCCCAGCCCCTCCCCACCCCACCGGCGTGGGCGGGCTAGGTCTCGCCGCCTCCGTCCGCCGCCGTCGTCGCTATCGACTCTCCCGCCTCGGTGCCGGCTCAACCGCCATCTCCCGCCAACCGGCCGGCGGCGCCCCCGCCCGCCTCCTCCGTTGGACCGGCCTGCCACCGCCGGCCCTCCATCTATGGCCGGCGGTGAGCAACCGCCCCCCCCCCCCCAACCCCGGACCCTTAATCCCGGAACCCTAACCTCGCCGGAGTTGGAGCAGAAGGAAGGATGGGTTCGAATTGGACTGAATTGGGGCTGAATCCTCCAAATAATTTCCTTCAGGTGATGGAGAGTTTGTAGCACGAGCGATATATAGCCTCCCCGCAATCGGCTCATTTAATTTCTCTTGCAATAGGTGCATGCTAATGTTATTTAATGGATAAGAAAACAAGATATATTTTCACTTTAAGTTTTCCGTTTTTTATGGACTTGAGATTGGACTACGTTGTGGAAGAAAATATGATACAGACAAGGAAATGGCATGTTCATCGAGGATTTTATATGACATTCTTTAGTGGCCCAACTAGTTATCTGCGACTGCGGACGGCCCAGCCCATTTCCAAAGGGTTGGGATGAGGGCCATTTAGGAGGACGACGAAGAGACGCCTGACCAGTGGGCCCCAGCTGACTTCTTTGCTTTCTCGCAGTTTGGAGGGGCGGAGAGAGATCTCGATCGAGATGGCGGAGGAGCAGGCTGCCGCCGCGGGGTCGTCGGCGGTCGGGCGCGCCGTGGAGGAGGTGCGGTCCGCCCTCAACGAGCACGCCGACGTGGTCGCCGAGCTCTTCGGCCGCGTCTCCTCGGAGCTTCGCACCGGCTTCGCACCAGCCGTCGACTCCTTCATCGGATTCTTCCACGCCATCGACTGGAAGGTTCCTCCTACCAACTCACCCATCTGTCCATTATGCGTGCGTGCGTGGATCTAGTCTCGTACTGCGCAGAACGGATGCTGTCACATCGAATGTTTGGTCCCTAATTTAGAAGTATTAAACATAGATTAATTATAAAACTAATTGCATAGATGGAGATTAATTTGCGAGATGAATCTATTAAGCCTAATTAGTCCATGATTTGACAATATAGTACTACAGTAAACATACGCTGACGATGGATTAATTAGACTTAGTAGATTCGTCTCACGAATTAGCCTCTATCTGTATAATTAGTTTTATAATTACCTTATGTTTAGTCCTTTTAATTAGCATTCAAATATTCGATGCGAGAGTCCCTGGATCCAAACACCCCCTCGTTACTCGTCGGCCTCAATTCCATTCATTACTTCTCTGATTATGTCTTGCTGTTGAATGGCTTCGGCCATGTCAAACAAGTGCCAGGAGTTGTCCCCCATGCATCAGGCATTCAATATCCTTATTTGTTTTGTTTCTAACCGACATATACGGCAAAATTGACTACCGTGTTGGTGTTTCGTAGGCAGAGCACCTCAATATCTGAGATAATGAAAAAAAATTCAAAAAAGTTCATCCTGGGACAACCAAACCGTAAAAGCCAGCAAACGTAGTGTTGCTTGACAGCTTTTGAAAAATTCAATACTCGATCCTTCGCCATGGCCATTATTATTTGCTTGAATACTGCTTTAGTGTTGCTCATGCTAATTTTTCTCTTGGTTTTTGAGTTCACAGGAGCCTTGGTTGATCGGCATGCTAACCTTTCATGCCATTCTGCTGCTGGTTACCATCATCTCGAGGAGAAATGTCAATTTCCAACTTATCTTGTCCGCTCTAACATGTGAGTTTCATTTCCTTACTACCTTCTTCTTTCTACCGTTTATCATTGTGTTCATCAAATTGATTATCGTTTTCTCTTCCTTTGTGGTTACAATATACCAGTTTAGAACATCATGGCAATACAAACATTGAGTACTCATATTTCTGTATTGGCCAGTAATCACCGAGACCTATCACTTTCCTACATATTATGCTTTGCTGCTGCATATTTCTATTTGCTTCTAATTGTCAAAATAAGCACATTCTCTGAACGTATATATCAACATGCTAAAGCTTAACCTGACTGCCAAGCACTGCAAGTTCCTAGAGTCTTTCACAAGTGCTCAACATGGGTTGTTTAAGTAATGCAACATATGTGGAAGTCCTACGCTGCTTTTGTTCCATACGCATTTACATACTGATTTAGTTTCAATATGATAGAATGCGACTTTATTTACCTGTTCTGCTTGATTTGATGCAGTTTCTGGTGTGTTTCTCGCTGAGAGAATAAACACCTTTCTGGGACAAAACTGGAAGAGCTTCTCTAGCCAAAACTATTTTGATCCCCAAGGCCTCTTCGTTTCAGTCGTCTGGTCTGGCCCCCTCCTTTTGATAACAATCCTTATTTTGGTAATCACATTTCTCTGATCCTTTCTGTGAATTTTTGTTCTTCATCTGTTTCACTACCAGTGACCTTTCCCCCCCTTGTTTTGTAGGTGAACACTCTTGTGACGCTCTGTATGCTGATTGTAAGGTGGAAAAGGGCAGAGCTCAGGCATCGTGCTCGCCAGGCTCGTAACAAGCAGGACTGATCTTAACCTGCATCTACGTACTTTGGTGGCCTGTATGAAAGTTGCTTGCATGCTACAACTGATCTAACCAAGAATCATGTTTCCAAAAGGATGTTCATTTAGGTAGCAGAATATAATATTCTGAGATGGTCAGATTTTGCTCTTGTGGCCTTTAGGTGAGCTGTTGACCATCCATCACTCTGTAATATTGTGTCATATGATCTCTTTGAGCGAGGACACTAGGGTTGTTCCTATTTATACGGCAGGTGGTTCATTCAGATGTCAAACCTCGGAGCTGCTTGATACTATTTTTTTAGGTGTGTAGGCTCAGGTGCCGCAACTTCTGATTGTTAATTACTTAAAGAATTTTTCTTTGAACAGCTAAATTTAAGCCATCCTTACACTGCTATGAAAATTGGCGCTCAAATTTGACCGCACCTGCTGTCGCTTGAAGCTGTTTCTGATGGTTTTTGGTCACTTGAGAAATCTTTCCTGGTGGTGATGTGAATTCGTGCCCATGTTTTGGTGATGCAATTCATTCGTTCAGTTTGCAGTTTATACGAAGTCTTCATCTATGCACCAACCTGAAGCTTTCAAGCCCAGCCTGCTTCCAAGCTCCGTGGCACCTTCTAGCTAAGAGGAAGAAAATTGTGGGTTCTATTCTCTATTCTAGGACGCCCAGCACATGTCTGAAATACAACATGGCAAGTCATTGCACACTCGAGCTATAGTATTACCTACTATTTGGTTTTTATGTGCTTAATTGGCTACACTGCTCATAACTCATAAGCTATACATACTTGATTAGACTGTAGAAAGTCGGTTTGTGTATATATATGGATCTTGGGGTTGCACCATTGTCTGCTACAATGTTTTGCACCACTAAGGCTAATCACAGTGGGGATTTTATGGCGAGTTTTATGGCATTAATTACCATGACACATCAGCATTTTTTATGATGTGGCACTGATTTAATGAGGGAAGAGAAGGAACCAGTTTCATCCCCATGACACTCTACTGACTCGTTTCCAAGATGTTAAAAATAGCGTGAAACGACCACAGTGACTGCCATTGTTTCATAAAGGATCTCATGCATCAATAGATCAACTAGCATTTAATTACACTTGCTAGCTTTGAAAATAGTAAAATGAAACTCTCCATTGAGGCATAGTGTTTCATTCATCCCCCATACTGATGTGACGTTCTTGAAAATATGGATATGAAACCCCCCATTGTGATTAGCCTAATGCACTTACAGCTACACTTATATAATCATTTTTTTACCAGGTATCAGTAATAAGAATATATATAAGATTTGAAAAAAAATGTTCGACGATATTGTTGTTAGGTTCGTTTCCCTAAGGAGAAACTATACACCAACCTCGAAAATTTACTAATTTAGAGGTTCAAAACACCTACTTTTTGAGGCATCTAATTTTAATACCTGTGGCGCATAGTTCCTCCAAAAATAAAAAGGATACAGATCATCTAACTTTGAACTTAACAAAAAAAAAACGTACAGGTGTTGTTTCAGCCTCTACCACCTGCAGTTTCTCACACCAACCTTCCCACAAAGAAATATTACAAGTCACGTGAAAAATTATTATAACTCATGTCTAATTAACTTCGCTGTACTTACAAATAAACTCATTGTAATTATAGTATAAACAAAATGTATGTATTAGGAGGCCTTAAAACACAGTGATTTTTTCTTTTATTTGCATCATATACTTACCATCCGTAGAGCACAAATCCTGCCACAATCTTAGACAATAAAACTGAGGTGTGTGAGAACTCCCTAAACCGGTTAAGATGAAGTTCAGCTTTTCCCCCTTTATTTTTATCATGCAAACTAGTCGCACTATTTTGTCCCTTCTAAACTTGTATGTCTTTGAGGAGGAAAAATACACGTTTGTACAATATTGGCTATACATATCGATTGTATTCTGTATAATACAGCGCTTGTGGCCCAATAATTGCTTTGCGCCTAAAGAAATACAATAAAATTCAGTGTTCTTAATTAAAATAAATTATATCTTGGAGTGGAGTGAGGGGATGAACCGGGCACATTGACTCAATATGTGCAACAAATAAACGAACCTTTGAACAGAAGCAAAACTGAAACAGTTGAAGGTGATTGGCTGATCAGTATTAGTGGGCCTGTCCCATCTTATCTGATGATAAGGCTTATAGATTGGCAACGAACACTTTGTTTAGTTGTTAATTGGACGGTAGGTACAAAAGCTCTTTCCAAATCCGGACGAACTGGATGTATCGCGGATTTTGTGGGACTGCATTGTCTAATTCATCGTAAAGCTAGCGTTTGCTTTGTCCAGTTTGCGGATTTTGTCGCTACTTTATTTGACGACCAGTTTGCTACTCTCTTCGTTTCGAAATGTAGATAGGGTGTGCTTGGTGGAACCGTACCTTAAGGTCATGCTGATATACATACCATACGGAAGTACAACGCAAATTAAAATGCGTGAATGTTTCAAAAAGAGAAATGGTGCCTTCCTGAAGCCAGCAACCTCCTAGCTAGCTAGCTAGCTAGCTAGCATGCAGACCCTTGATTTACCTTATCCTGCTGATGGATCAATTGAGTAGAAGCATTGCATTGCATTGCATTCACCAGTCTATGACAGTGACAACCACAATGCCACGAACTGACCAACCAAATATAAAAGGACTAGGATGGGAGCAACCATACACATGCATTATTATTATTATTATTATTATTATTATTATTATTATTATTATTATTATACTGCCGACTGAGCATACACATATATACTGGATCGAGATTACATATATATATATATATATAGCAACAACTTATTAACGGCGGCGGCACAACACAATCAATGATGAATAAAAGGAAGGATAATATATATGCATGCCAAATTAATATAAATAACTACAGAATTGTGCTTCCCAATGCAAGGACCGGATACGATAGATGATCCCCGTGCATCGGAGCTCTGAGATAGAATTAATAGACGACGATGATCTATGTATCTCAGGTAGCTTAATTAGCTAGCTAGTGGCCGGTCCCACTGATCGAATAACTGATGATCGAATTAAACGCATGGCATCATCCACAATCTATCTGCCAACATCAATAAGTTAAGGTGCCTGATCCGATTAGATTGTATTGGTGGGCTCCACGCGCATAAACCACTAACGTCATGCCTGCACTTTTCCCTGTCAAACTGGAACTACTGAATGCATGCGTCTGTCCCAAGCGCAGCAAGCCAGCCTTGTATTGTAGCACACTATAACGGCGCATGCAATTGATGCTTTATGCGCGCGCGCGTGTAACAAGTTGCAACTCCTCCATGAGCAGTTTTCAATAGTTGTGCGTGCATGTGTAATGTACATGCATGTTGATCAGAGAGCTAGTACTACTTGTTTGTGTAATATATTTGTTAATTATATATGTAAACATCAATAGTTTTTTTTTGTGGGAATTTTGACATATAAACCATCCCAAATTAAGTTTGAACATGTGGTATCACTTTCACTTCATGCGTGCCGACCTGCTGCCAATAAACTTTTCTGCCTCGTATGAGAATCGAAAACACCCGAAGATTTTCTGCTGATGAGGTTGTTTGTTCTCAATAATGCAACTAGCTAGCTAGCTAGTTAAGGACTTAGTAACTTGCAGCATGCATGCGTGTCCCTTTCACAAATTGTTAGTGGGGTGGTGGTGGTCGCTTCAGGAATACTTAATTATATACAGTAAGTAAGTGTATATTAAATATTAACCGACCAAATAAAGCTAGCTTCTCTCTCGAATCTTAGACCACTCGCTCTTTCTCTCTACGCGCTGCCGTACCTTAATTGCACATCAGATCATCTATCGATCTCTCTAGCTTTACATCATCATCACACAGTACGTGCAGTGGGAAAAAGATTAAATAGCTTTTGACCCATCTATAAATAGGTCACCAAGCTCCGAACCCTATACTGACTAGTAGCTTAATTACATCGAGTTCTGCATCTCATCAATACATCAAAGGCTCCTTTATTGCCCACGGCCGGCCCTTTTACCTGCTTCAGCTAAAAGACCTCTCTTGACTCGACTGGTGAGTGCCGATCAAGGCGTCGATGGACATGTATATACATACAAAATTTGTTTTTTGTTTGATGTACGTATGTAAATATGGTAGATACGTATGTGTTCCACAGTTGTCTGAATAATCATCTTGCTTATTAAGGAAAGTAAATTTCAGGAAAAAATATACATAGATTATGTGGCCGAGGCTTGCTGCAGCTAGTAGGTGAGAGAGAAGAAGAAGAGTATGTGTGCTAGCTAGTACTGGTATGATGTATGGCTGGTGGATGTGTGTGTGTGTGTGTGTGTGTGAGAGAGAGAGAGAGAGAGAGAGAGAGAGAGAGAGAGAGAGAGAGAGGCCTGAAGTGCACTCCAAGCTAAGGAATATATGTGCATGCATACACACTCTACCTTCCAGCAGCCCAAAAAGATAGCTTCTTCTGAGCTTCTCCGATCCAGTGCAATTTTCACACACGTACCCTCCACAAATTAAAGTAGCTATCAGGTACCTTACCCTACGATGTGTTGTTGATCTTACCAGAGACGATACACTAGCTAATAGCTAGTACTATCGTCCTACTCGCTAGCTCCTACTTTGGTAAGCCACAAGCTGCAGGCTGATGAGCTAGCTAGACCACTTAATAATTTTCAGGTCTATCTAGCTCTCTCTTCTTGCTAGCTTGTCGAATGTCTGTAACCAAAATAGCTAGGTACATGGATATAGATTACGCACCAACATGCCTGCTGCCTGCATGTGTAGATGTACGGGTACGAGTATGGTGCAACTACTGATTGGTTAGGTCTACCTCATGCTTCTTAGCTTGCTCCATTCCATTATTCCATCACATCTATCTTTCATTCCCTGCCCTGCCCTGGTAGTAGCTGCTATTTCTAGGAGAGCAGCATCATCCATTGCATCTTCTTCTCTCTGCAAACGTCGTCTGCCCCCCTCCATCGATAATTCATCTAGCTATCTGCAGCAGGCAGCAGGCGCCCATGGATCAGCAGCAGCAGCAGACGCCATGCGTGCCCCCAGGGTTCAGGTTCCACCCCACGGAGGAGGAGCTGGTGGGCTACTACCTCGCCCGCAAGGTGGCCGCCCAGAAGATCGACCTCGACATCATCAGGGAGGTGGATCTCTACAGGATCGAGCCATGGGATCTCCAAGGTACCATATCCTTCATGTTCTTTGATTCATTATTCCGATCCTCTTATCGATCAATGGACAATTGAGATGCATATATATGTGTATCATCATGCAGAGAGGTGCAGCTACTACGGCGGCGCCGGCGCCGGCGGCCAGGAGGAGGAGCCCACCGAGTACTACTTCTTCAGCTACAAGGACCGCAAGTACCCCAGCGGCACGCGCACCAACCGCGCCACCGCCGCAGGCTTTTGGAAGGCCACCGGCAGGGACAAGCCCGTGCTCTCCTCCAGGTCCGCCGCCCTCAGCGTCATCGGCATGAGGAAGACGCTCGTCTTCTACCGCGGCCGCGCGCCCAACGGCAGGAAGACCGACTGGATCATCCACGAGTACCGGCTGCAAAACAACGAGCACGCGCCAGCGCAGGTCGTACAAATTTAATTGGATTTAATTTATCTGCAAATGAATTCAAGTTTTACTAGTTGCCATCGTCGACTGAATTTATTTGCATTGGTTTTATTTGCGTGCAGGAGGAAGGATGGGTGGTCTGCCGCGCCTTCCAGAAGCCGATGCCCAACCAGCAGCAGAGACACGGCTGCTACGCCGGCGGCTTCCCGGCCGGCTACCCCAGCGTGCCCACCTACTACTACGACGGCTCCAACGCCGCCGCACACGCGCGGCTGCTGATGAGCGGCGCTGCAGCTCCGGCGCTTCATGACCACCACAGCCTCGCAGCGGAGTCCAAGCTGCAGGTGCATCTCCTCGCCGACATGCCGCCGCTCCAGAGCCCAGCGCTCGAGGCCGCCGGCCAGAGCTACGAGCAGTCTGCGGCGGAGTCGTCGGCGGTCGACTGGAACCTGCTGAGCAGCCTGCTGCCGGCGGCGCAGCTTAACTTCCATCAGCCACCGGCTTCGCCTTCCTCTTGCTCCAAGAACAACAATGACCTGTGATATATCCGTCACCATTCGTTATTACTACATTATATTCACGACTGATCGATCGATTATGTACTCCATTGACGACGACTTAGCTATATTTTGTAGGATCGGTGTATTATATTCATCATTTCACTGAGATCTATTATCTGGAACTGATTATATTCAGCTACCAGTTACTCCTACGTACTAGTTCCTTCTCATGCGTCTGCTGATGATCGATTTATTTCTACACACACACACACACACAACTGTATTATTGATCACAGCACAACATCATTTGCCTATACTATTGATGGTTTTCCCTCTTGTTTTTTGACTGGCTTCTGCACAAGAAAACTCCGTATATGATTTGATATGTTTTTTTTTATTTTTTGCATATACCGTATATGATTCAGTTCATGTAAACTTTGCAAACACGGTAGCTAGAAATTGCACTTGGTATATATAATACATGCATGAAGTGCGAAACATATCCATCAAGGGCTAGTTAAAAATCTAGTTGAAGTCTTTGGCTATTAATCACCATGAAATCGATCGAGGCCGATAGCAGCTCCCACTAGCTAGCACTGCAATGATGACACGGTTGTTCATGTAATCATCAACTTGGATCTTCTAGGATTCATCCACGTAGTGGCCGGCGTAAGTAATTGAATTTTTATCCAATTCTTCTGTTCTGCATAATATGTACGTCCCAAGCAATGTCTCCGTCGTCTTCGCGGACAAGTAAGAATTAAATGTTGACGTGGCTCTATCTACTCTTTTCGTCCATCTGTTTAATCAAATCCACACGATCATCGTTGAGGATGCTCTTGAAGAATAAGAATAGTGTTAACAAAAAAAATATAGTCATTTATCGTAATGGTTTTTTCTTTGTAAATTCCACAAAATCGTCACCTCCCCCCGGCCCCCAAAGAACTGACTGCAGTATGTTGTGTAGTTTTGTGTTAATATGGGCACACAGAAAATACTTTTCAACATAAATCTACTCATACCATTTTCAAGTATCTAAACTCAAGAAGAATTTGGAACCAAAGTTAAAAGTGTTTTCATACAGTTTGGTGTAAATAGTTGTAGTTTATCCTTTCACTGGAGCACAGAGATATTGAATTTTTAGAAACAACTTTAGAAAAGGGCAGGGAGTTCTTGTACCTATAGGGGAAAGGAGTAGAGTAACTCCATTAGACCCTTTAAACAGATACCAATCTCAAGTTTAGATGTTAAGTAAAAAAAATGCACTCAAGCAAATTTTCTACTAGGCCCTTTATTTTAAGGAGGCCTCCAAATCCTCTTCTCCATCTTCCATTCCTAAGCGATCTTTAGGGAGCCGGCGACCACAATATGTTCCAAAAGTAGTCCACAGGGACTAAAGTATTCCAATCAAGAGTAAATTCCCTCAGTGCCATAGACATTTTGATGAGTTTCTTGTGTACCATAAAATATTTTGAATTCCCCTCAGTCAAAATTTCTATGGCACAGAGGGAATTTACTCTTCAATCAACCTACCTCAACTATCTATCTTGGGGATGATCCATATAGTGATCCATAGCAAAAGGTAACCATAAGCTTATGAGCTATCCATTTTCTCTCCCTCTCTCCTCTTCCTTCTCTCTCTACATGTCATCTTACTACTGCTTATTTTTGCACTGAAGATTGTGGACTTTACAATAACTATAGCCTAATGCGAATAGGGTCCACCACCAAAGATACTTGGTCCAAATACATTGGTGTTGCCAAGTTAGAATTGGGGGTTAGCAAATTTGGAGTCCCCTGAAAAATAGAGGGAACTTTCATTTAGCACATTTAAAGGGTCTAAGTTAGGAGCTGCTGCTGGAGTTGTTTTTATAAAAAAAATATATAGCCAAAAACCTTAGCAATGTACGGTTTGTTAAAGAAATCGGCAAACACTCAAACCCACGAGAAAATCCACTGGGAGGAGAAATTCCCCACGGAGCCCAACATATGTTATCATATCGTTGCCACACTTGGTGCTACTACAATGAACGTAAAAGAACTTTGTATATCTTCAAACAGATATACCAAATCACCAAGTGTTTTTTTGGGATTATATTTACTTATATTTATGTTAGAAAGAAAAACAACATTAAGTTATTACACCAAACTGATTCCTTTAAGATGAAATGTAATGTGTACGTAGTAGCTTCTTTGCTTGCAGTAGGAAAGCGGCTCCTGGGCTCGGTTCCACCACAGGAAACAAGAAACTAGGCCGTATCTCTTTTATTATTTTCGAGATGCCCTTTTGTATTGGTGTGGATATTGCATTTTTTTGGATCTGTGACGCTGAATTGATCCATGGAACTAATTACCTTTTTTTTTCTTCCTTCCACGTTGTAACTCTTTGCTCTACGTAAGCAAGCATCACACAGATCGATTGTGAAGGAAGAAGACCTCATTGTTGTGAGCACGGAAATCAAACACAAAGTTGCACTAACTCATAAACAAATGACTGCAGAAGTTGATGGTGCATGTTTGCAAGATTGGGAGATTAGAGAATATCAATAATGTTTAAACAAATGAAGCAATTTGCAGAGATCATGTGATGTGAAATCATGGGGCGGCAAGGGTCGGCGATAAACTAATCCATTCCATATGGACACCCAACCCAACAAAACAAAGGGAAGGGGCGGCGGCGCCGGCGAGTCATCGTCACTCCTCACTCCTCAGTCACCTCACCCTCTCGGTCGCCGGGGCGATGAGTCTGAGCGGCGGCGGCGCGCCGGACTCCCGCGTGGAGACCATCTCCCGGCTGGCGCAGTGGCGCATCGACACCCTGGGCCCCTGCTCCTTCCGCCGCTCCGACCCCTTCAAGCTCGGCATCTGGAACTGGTACCTGTCGGTGGAGAAGAGCCGCTCCGTGTGCATCCGCCTCTTCCCGGAGCCCGGCCGGGTCGCCAAGGAGCAGCCCCCTCTCGCGCGGTTCCTGCTCCGCGTCTCCTGGCCCGGCCCGCCGCGCCGCTCCTGCGCATCCCCTGGTATTTATCTTTCTTTTTCCTTTTTGCCGATGCTATGCTGCTGGATTTTCCTTACTGTATTTGGAGCAATGTGCTTCTTGTGTCGCTACTTGATTCTAGCTAGTCTGTGTGGTACTAGTAGATTACATGTCATTATGATCTGGAATAAGTACCCAAACTTTGTCTGATTAGCATCATTTCCATGCTTGCTTAGTCGGTTGTCATTTTTTTTTTTGGGAAAATGCCCCTTATAATTCATCGATGAGAATATGACTAGCTAGAAGCAACTCCGCTCAGGGAAAGAAGTAGGTATTACTGTAGTATTGATGAAGATTGTTTTCTGTTCTACCATCTGCTCACTGAAAAATCTGATGGAACATAACAATTACGATGAAGCTGAAGTGTAGTCAGAGGATGATGCTTTGAGTTTTACTTTACAAGGGAACCCAATTCCAAAGCCCAAAACAGTTGCTAATCAGAAAGTACTAATTCAATCCCACTACTAATCAGGTAAATATTATCTTTGCTGCTGCTTCATGAAGAATACAAACTGTCTATATGAAGCAGTAATGTTAATGTATAACTTGAATCTCTTAACCCGGAAAAGATGGTGACAATACCTGAACGTTGGTTGTTCTTTCATCCTACACAAACATGGATGGAAACAAAAAATATGATTGTGCCTCGTTACTCTCCACCATTAACAGCCTGATGGGTTTTTCACCGTGCCGCGGCTGCTATTGGTTTCTCTTTTTATTTCTGTAGCTAGTAATCCTGATGCTGTGATGGCCTCTTCTGGGCGCTGATGAATGCCATTCTTCTTATCCTTTTCTTGTGGGTGGCAGTGCAAGAGCATCTTCTCCGAACCAGTGATGACTTTGTCTGGCAAGTCGATGCCATATCCCATGGGCGTTTCACAATCGATGTTGAGTTTCTGGAGCTGAGGATAGCCACTAACAATGCACGTACCTACCTGGCCTTGTCTTGTTTTAATTTGTACAACATTTTGTAGGCCCCTATGTTATGCAGAAGGGCAGGCATGGATTGGACTAACACTGCCGAACCCAATACTGCTGACAGGGTACCGAATCATCTTCGTCGATCTGGCCGAACGAAGGCATGGTGCAGAGGATTGCTGGTAAGAGCACTCTGGGATGCCTTTCCCGCATGCTGACAGAGTCCATCCACACCGACGTGACCATCAACACGACTGATGGCATCCTCAAGGCCCACAAGGCTGTCCTGGCAGCTTGCTCTCCCGTGTTTGAGAGCATGTTCGTGCACGATCTCAAGGAGAAGGAGTCGTCCACGGTCAACATCAACGACATGTGCCTGGAGTCCTGCTCGGCGCTCCTCGGCTTCATCTACGGGACGATCAAGCAGGAGCAGTTCTGGAAGCACCGGCTGTCGCTGCTGGCCGCGGCGAACAAGTACGGCATCGGCGACATCAAGGACTGCTGCGAGGAGAGCCTGCTGGAGGACATCAACTCGAGCAACGTCCTGGAGAGGCTCCACGTGGCGTGGCTGTACCAGCTGGGGAGGCTGAAGAAAGGGTGCCTCAGCTACCTGTTTGTGTTTGGGAAGATTTACGACGTGAGGGATGAGATCCATAGCTTCTTCCAGCACGCGGACCGCGAGCTGATGCTGGAGATGTTCCAGGAGGTGCTCAGTGTCTGGAAGCCCATATGATATGACTGACAGACTGAGCCGTCGGACCGACCCTCTGGGTACAAGCATTGTGCTTCCAGTTTAAGTATGGTGGCTTGTTCAGTTGCAATGTAGTGTAAATATGTATTTATGTAGTGTAAATATTTGAAAGGTTGGTAGGAATGTGGTGAAGGCAGAATCATCCTTGCTTAAGATCCAAACACACCCTAAGTGGTAAGGAAGGATAATGCGTATTCCTTGTGGGGTTTGCAAGTGATTTTGGTGTCCTTGTCAAATATAGGCTGCTCTGGATTGAGTCAGGGATGTGTGTAGCAATCCACGCGGTTGGTTATCCTATATGTATGTTTTGTCTGGAAGAAGCCAGCCATGCATCTTTGGCGTGCTGTGCTGTACTATATGACTGACTGTTAATCGAGAATTGCCTTAATGAATTGGTCTTAGAATTTGGATGATGGTCGTTGAATTGCATTTTGGTAACCTTTATATGATGATTATTTGTGGTTCTGGTTGATTTTGTCATGACTGACTGACAGACAGACAGAGAGGAACACAAGGAAGTGCAGTTTGACTTGGCCAAGGTAATTCAGCAGAGGTCTGGGTTGTGGCTCCGTCAACAATCCAATCAGAGGATTAGCTGCAAAAGCCAGAGTGTCAGACAGTCTGTTTAGAATCATGTGTCTTTTTCATCTCAGGCTGGCGGCGTTCTAGATGGAAATACAATACATAGGTTGACTGGCTGGTGCTGTACATGTGTCCTCTACAGCAGAGCAGACTGCACAGGTGTAGAGAACGAGAACCCTTGGCTTGTTGAGAGGTGAGGTGAGGACGATCTGAAATCAACCAATGATTCAGAGAGCAGATTGCAGGAGGACGGACGGACGGCGCCGCCACGTCGCCTCGCCGGCCGTGTGCTCGCTATCTAGTTGTTGCTTCTTGGTTCATCTGTTCTGTGTGTCACTGTCACCTAGGTAGTCGGAAATGTTTCCGGGCTGGACCGATTCAATTCAGGATCCGATCTAGACTTTTACCCTCTCAAAGATGTTTCCACCTTGGATTCATCGGTGTTGTTGTGTTCTCTTCTGCAGAGCAGACAAGGAGGAGGAGAACCTACAAGTACATAAGCATTTCAGCAGCCTCTGCTCTCTCATCTGCTGTTGCAAGCGAGGCCACCGAGTCGTCTCCTCTCCTCTCCTAACCAACCAGCCCAACCACCTCTCTTTTCCCGGCCGGCCTCCTCGCCGTCGCGACCAAACCGATGGCAGCGCCCGGCCGCCTGCTGCTCCTGGCGGTCGCGGCCTCCCTCGCCGCCACCCTGCTGCTGCTGCGCCCGGCGAGCGCCCTGCAGGTGGGCGACACGTGCTCCGCCGACGCCGCCTGCGGCTCCGGCCTGCACTGCAGCGCCTGCGGCCCCGCCGGCGATAAAATCTGCACGCGCGCGGCGCCCATCGACCCGGCCACCCACGGCACTGGCCTGCCCTTCAACAACTACTCCTGGCTCACCACCCACAACTCCTTCGCCCTCGCCGGCGCCGTCTCCGCCACCGGCGCGGCCATCATCTCGCCCACCAACCAGGAGGACACCGTCACCGCCCAGCTCAAGGTAACTAACCGATTCCTTCTTCTTCCTCCTCCTTCCCGTCCGACTCCGACGAGGCCGCCGCCGGAATCGCGGGGTGGTTGGTTTTAGTTACTCATTCTTGCTAGTTGTATTGTATCCCGGCCATGCCCATGGTAGTTGCTGCGTGTGGGCCCGGCATAAGCATGAGCATATGCTGCTCAGCTCTCTGCCTGTCATCTCGTCGTTCAGGGCTGCGTCAATCCAGTTCCAACTTGTGCTTGCATATTGCTGGAGTAGTAGGACATGGACATGGACATGGACATCCTCTAGCTACCTGAAAGCTGAAGCCAAAAGCTGCAACCTCCTCACACCCACATTGCTTTCGCTGCACCTTTTGCCTTTCGGACGAACAACATTGGGTTACCACCAAAAAAATCCACTGCTCAATGTTGTGCACACCACACAAAGGAGTGCCATTTTGACACATAACGCCAACCTCCATGCCAATGCTGTTGTTTAAATTCAGTACAGATGCTGCTACCTGCTGGAACTATCCATTCCATGCGCAAGCCCCCTTCTTTTCACTGCAAACATCTTGTCAAATGTCTGCCCTTGCATTTGCCCACGGACTTGTGTGCCACCAAGGGTCCAAAGGCCAAAGTTAGACTTTGAAAACATGAGCATGTGCTAACCTTTTTTACAAATTGCTTTATGCAAGTGCAGAGGATTTTTCTCCACCTTTTGTTTACTGAATATATATATATACATATATATATATATATATATATATATATATATATTGTGCATGGATGTGTAACTCGGCTCCATATGTCACCATGGATTATTCTGTCCATGCTGCCTTTTAAAAAAAAAAAACTCCAACACCAATGATATCGATGCAGAAACTGGCATTTTGGTCTCAATACAGACAATAATTGCTAATTCCACCACCTAAGCTCAAGAGCCTTGCTTGTCTTTTCTTGCCACCTCACCTTACAGAGATTCGTGTTCCTAGTGTCTTCCTCACATGCTGCACAACCAAAAAGAATAGGTACGGTGCACCTAACTGCCCTGAAACTACTAGTAGTGACACTAATTTGTTCCCTTAACACCTTGAGAACGACTTTATGTAACTCAGACGCGGTTTCTCTGTTGCCTCTACCTAACTCATGAAACCAGGGTGACACTCAACTCATTGTATCCAAAAGAAAAAGTTGCTGATTTGATTGCTTAATGTTGTTGTCAGCCAGAAACAGGGCCTCACATAAATCATGTCCAGTTCAAGCATTATGCTGTGAAGGTGTCGTTTGCTTTCTTCTTAAGAAAACCAAGGGGCCACACTTATATTACTTGTCAGTTGTCATGCCATACCGTCCCTTTTCTTTTTCAAGTGGTTGTCTAGAACTCGAGATCTTAGTATAGCAAAGATATTAAATTACAGTTGTTGCCATGTTGGTGTTGGAGACTTGGAAAGGCTCTTGTTTTCAGCTAATACTGCTATTCACGTTTCACAAGTAGGCTGGCATTTATATAAAGTAATCACAGAAGCACTCAGGGCCTGCTCAATATTCGTCCTCAATCTCCTACATTTCATATAAAATTCTCCATGTTCCTCCACTCAATGGAAGAAAGAAGACAAGCTTAAGCTGCGGCCATGCAGCTTACCAGGCTCTTACTCATGTTTCCTATTGCTGTGAATACATTGGCTAATTTTCTACTGAGGAACACACTTTACTTCAAACTAGATTCCAGTGGTGGAATTGCGTAAAAGCAGTTCAATTTTGCAGTTAGCGAATAAATTTTGGTGTTCACCACTACTGACCCTTATCATTTAGTGCTCATCTGGCAGAGTTTTGCCTTACTGTTTGTTATCTTCACATGTTAACCGTGGAACTTATACATGGTTATGTGCACGCAGAATGGTGTTAGGGGCTTGATGCTTGACACTTACGACTTCAACAATGATGTCTGGCTCTGCCACTCATTTGGTGGGAACTGCTACAACATCACTGCCTTTGTAAGATTATACTATCAGCTAAACATTCTTCTACCCTGTGTCCTGAAAAGTAAGTACATTTGTGTTGTAATAATTCCAATCCTGAATTGTTTTTCCCCTTCTGTCTTTTTCCTGTTCAGCAACCAGCCATCAATGTCTTCAAAGAAATCCAGACATTCCTTGATGCAAACCCATCAGAAGTAATCACGATTTTCCTGGAAGACTACACCGCTACAGGGTCGTTGCCAAAAGTGTTCAATGCTTCAGGCCTTATGAAGTATTGGTTTCCAGTGGCGAAAATGCCAAAGAGCAGTGGCAACTGGCCTTTGCTCAAGGACATGATCAACCAGAACCAGCGCCTGGTAGTCTTCACATCAAAGAAATCCAAGGAAGCGAGCGAGGGGATTGCATACGAGTGGAACTATGTGGTGGAAAACCAATGTAGGTTTTGGTATATGATGACTGATTACATTGGCTGGTGAAGTTTTAATTTTTTCCATGACAGTTTTATTAAACAGATTTGCTTTGTCCGTGCAGATGGAAATGAAGGTATGGTAGCAGGCAAATGCCCCAACCGTGCAGAGTCGCCGGCCATGGATTCCAAAAGCCAGTCGCTTGTTCTGATGAACTTCTTCACAACCGACCCTAGCCAGACCGGTGTCTGTGGAAATAACTCGGCGCCACTTGTTAGCATGCTGAAAACTTGCCATGCTGCTTCAGGCAATCGGTGGCCCAACTACATTGCTGTTGATTTTTACATGGTACGGTAACTTCACATGCACAGGCTAGGTAACTTTTTTTGTTTCTTTTCATACAGATTTTTCATGAGCTGTGAATGGTGCAGAGGAGCGACGGTGGAGGAGCTCCCCTAGCGACGGATATGGCAAACGGGCATATGGTATGCGGATGTGAGAACATCGCCTATTGCAAGGTAAGGAACGAAGGGATGTTTCTTTCTGGTGGCCGTTTCTTTCTGATCTGCGTCTCTGAACAGCAGCAGCAGTAGCAGCATCTTATAGTTATATGACATGCGTGTGTGATGTGCAGGCCAATTCGACATTCGGGACCTGCGTGATACCGCCGCCGCCACCACCCAGGGCACCCACGCCCGGCGGCAGAGGCTCAAGAGCCGGCGACGCGAGCTCGGCAATGGGACTGGTGTCTCATCATCAATGGAGCTTCTTCCTGGGACTGGTGTCTCTGCTTGTGTTGCTGCTCTGGTAAGAGCAGCACCAATTCATTGAAGCCTTGTGCTTCCGGCAACTTGATTTGGTTTGCTTTGGTTTGTAACATTTTTGCCTGAGCTGTATATTATGTTTGAGTTAGTGAGCAGCGTAGAGAGATCGACACGGAAATCAAATTGAATCATCATTCGTTCCTTCAATGGTGTTGTCATCGTGGTTTTTAAAATTATAAACATACATTATATATATATGCTGCATCAGCGCTAGAACCAGCCCACCAGGTTGGTGGTGGTGGTGGTCCTTGGCTTGACCCTGAATCAAAGAAAACTCTGCAGAGACTGCCGGCTGGGAAGAGCATCCCAGACCAGACCTTTCAGTGACGTAGCCTGTGGAGAATAGCTTCCAATCAAATAATCCGGCACCCAGTATACGTGTATGTTCTCCCTTTCGGAATTCCAAGGCACCATACACTGTATCTCTCTTCAGACTGCACCTTTTTTTTGACAAACTGTACGTCTAGTTGAAGTTTGGCTCAAAAGAAGAAAGAACCAGTACTTTTGGTGCATCTTCTTCAATCAAGAGAATAATGAGAATTGTATGCTGTCTTTTGAGAAGATCACACATACAGGCTATGGCGTCTATGCACTTTTCCAGCGCCAATGTTCCCTCTCAACGACATCGCCTTCTCCTGATACCAATCCTTTTTTTTCCAAACTTTTCCGGTTTTGCTTTCCCATCCCAATAACTTGCCTAACATTTTTTTGCCCTCTCAAACTCCTGATAGTTTGAACAGGTGGTCACGTGCAGTGTGCTGCCATTATTTATAGAGCTTTGACCCCACATGCTCTACATGCTTCTCTTTCTCCTTAGCTTAAATTCTTGGATTTTCGTTTCGATTCCTTGAGAACCTCCTCCGTGCCATTCGGAGTGTGGAATTACTCATTTTGCCTGTAAAACCTTTTTTTTCTCCAAACTCGTGGATTCCTATAGCAGTAGGAGTTGAATTCTGTAGATGCAAAGCATACTCCACTGAATTTAATACTTTTAAATGATAAAATTTTTGATGTGACAGGTCTTTAAATCCTAAGAAGCCAACACAGCCTAACTCAAGTTAGCATCACCCGAATAATAGAATATTTTTATTTCTAAGGCCCCACTGTAATTATAGGATACAGCACGACGTATTGATTGATGTTGTGCGTTGCTAACAGGGAGAAAATAATATCTTTTGTAATAATGGAATAGAAAAAGGAAAAACGGAAAGAAAACGCGGTAGGAAGACAAGGAGCAAGAGAGGAGCGGAGGGACGGTTTCGTGCTGGCTCTGGCTGGCTCAAGAAGAAACAGAGGAGGAGGATAGGAAGGGAATCGAATACGATACCTTCTCTTTTCATCTCTTCTCCAGTTCTCCTCCTTGGAGGGCCTTGTTGTTTGTAACCTTTTCTTGTTTGGGGTTGGAAGAGAGAGCCCTTCTTCTTCCCCCAACGAATCCAAGCATCTTTCTTTCCCTAGTTCCTCTGGGGTTGCCATGCCATTTTGGTATTGCCAGCCTAAAATCGCGACCTTTTTGATTGATTGGTACTTCTACTGCCAGTACTAGAAAAACCCCACCAACAGCGCAGCCGTGATGCGACGCGATGCGAGAGGCATCATCCTGCTTCCAATCGAATCCCCCCTGCGGGGGATGTGATGTCCTTCTAGAGGAGAGGAGAGAGGACGGGAGGGGACGAGGAAATCTTGTCGATCCAAAAGGCAAGGGAACCCGGGACTAGAAGGAGAGCGCCGCTGCTTGGACTCTCTCAACGCCGGCCATGGCCAAGCACAAGCAGCGCCGGGTGTACCAAGCCTGGAGAGGCAACAACGTGAGTCGGATTCATTGCATCACCATCCCCCATCCCCGCCCCCCCCCCCCCCCCCCACCCCGCGGCTCCCTAGGACACTGCAGGAACAGGAGTAGTTCCTTTCTTCTTTCTTGGGTTTGGTTCGATCTCGCAGTCCTCCTTGCCCGGATTGCCTGTTGTGCCAGTTTCTTCTTGATTTCTCGCTTGCATCAGGCCTAACAGTTTCTATCCTGGCTCCTACGCTTAAGGGAGAGGGGCTTCTTTGGAGGATAAGATGATAATAGGGCCTGTTGGATCTTTATATGCATTGTCTGCCTAGTTAATTGATCCATTCCATTTCATGATTTGTTTATCTCGTCACCACATTCTTGCTTACACTGGTGAATAAACTATCCAGACTCGATTTGGATGCACCTTGGCAGCCAATGTGAATCATCTTAACCTTCCCCTCCCTAATAACATAATCTCACTCGTATGGCACTCTATGTTATGTCCAAGGCCTCACCATTTTGTGTTGTGCCTCTTCTTCCTTGCTGCCGTCTAATCCCAACAAGCTAGAGGCTCACAAGACAATGCCCAACGCTCTGCTGCACAACAATGCATTTAAATTCTTAGGCCCTATGCCTTTCGACGGTTTTAGAACGAGAGGTTTCAGCATTCCTTTTTCGTCAGAGTTCAGACTACCTTTATACTGTCTTTCCTTAATCATGGAAGGACTTTTGATGCCTCCACTAGTTAAGATGGTATTACCAAGGCTTTCTTTTCAGATGTTAACAGCTTGGCTTGCGATTTTCAGTATGCTTGTTTCTGCTGCTTGCCTATATTCAGTACCTTTTGTTAAGCTATCAGATTTTCAGTAATTTATTTCTATGTGTTCAGATAATCTTGTGTGGTGGAAGGTTGATCTTTGGACCAGATGCCAAGGCCACCCTGCTATCTTTCACTCTAATCGCAATCCCTGTTGCTGTCTTCTGCGCCTTTGTGGCGAAGCATCTCATACACATATTTCCTGCATATAATGCAGGCTATGCAATTCTTGCTGTCACCATAGCCCTTACAATTTATGTGAGTAAACATTCTTTGCCTGTTTACTTCGTAGTTACACTAAGGTGCTTGCATAATATTTCCTATTTATGCGAGAAATTTTCCTAATGTGACTAAAATAGCATTCCATATTGAACACACTGCAATCCTGAAATCTTTTAATACTTTCTGACGAGTTCAGTTTTTCTTTAAAGAAAAATGCTGATTGTGTTGCAGTGAAACCGAATTAATGCTAATCAGACAGATAAGTGAATATGCTTTACAACCTGTAGTTTTTGCAAGGTGTATTTGACATCATTATGATCATGAAAGGAACCTTGTGTGATAGTCTTTTTATTTTGGTCCCAAAGGAACACAGCTATTTTGCAACCTTCAGTTGTTGTCATCAACCATCACACCACCTGACATGCTTGGTTCTTATGCATATTTGTGAACCTTGACTTGGAACTTCCATTTTTTTTTTTGAAGAGTGGACATTGAGCAGTCCTAAATAAATGTATATTCATATATGCTTCTGCATACTAAATATGTTCTTTAAGTATCTTTTATCCAGAAGTTATTTTCTCTATGAGCAGTGCCAAACTTGCTGTGTCGCTATTTATTTCCTACTTTATTTTATATGTGTGTTGCACCAAAATCATAGTATTCTTCTCTGCAAAACCTGATTGTTAGGTACTGTTACTGCTCATCCTTACCTCATCTCAAGATCCAGGTATTGTACCACGGAATTCACACCCACCTGTGGAAGAGTTTTCTCATGATGCTTCAGCTCCACATACTCTTCAGTTTCCTCGAGTAAAAGAGGTTATGGTCAATGGTGTGCCTGTGAAAGTGAAATACTGTGAAACTTGCATGATATACCGGCCTCCTCGCTGCTCCCACTGCTCCAAATGTGATAACTGTGTTGAGCGTTTTGATCACCATTGCCCTTGGGTTGGGCAGTGTATTGGAGAGGTCAGTTATGTTGATTACTTCATTTTTTCAGAGTAGACAAGTTATGGATGTTCTTTTTTCATTTTACAGCTTGAGTGCATTTACTATGAAAACAGCCTAGGCTTATTTGCACTTCTTTTCTTTTGCAGCGAAATTACCGGTACTTCTTCTGTTTTGTTTTGTCGGCGGCAATCCTGTGTATCTATGTTTGTGCAATGTGTGGATTGTACATCAAGCTTCTCATGAGTAGGGGTCATCATTCATTGGCGAAGGCCATTAAAGAATCTCCAGCTTCATTGGCAGTCATGGGATATTGTTTTGTTTGCTTCTGGTTTGTCGGCGGTCTCACTGGGTTTCATTCTTACCTTATCGCGACAAACAAGGTTAGCCCTCCCAAGTCAACATCAAGGAATAATGTCTAAAGCTCTTTTGCCAAATAAAGAAATAATGAATAGGCTCCAGATATGATATTAAGTGTAACCTGCTGAATTGAAATAAAATGAACACCTCAATATCATTGAAATCTATCCTGAATTTGAGTTGGAAAGATAAAGAAAAAGGTGCATCATTATGTACTAGACTACTAGTATTAGCGGCTTGCTCAATTCCCACATTTCTATTTTACTGAATGAAATCTGTGCTTTGTTTTTTTGAAGACAACGTATGAGAATATCAAGTACAAGTACAGCAACCAACCAAACGTGTATGACCATGGTTGTGTGCGCAACTGTCATGAGTTCTGGTGCACAAAAAGGAAGCCTTCTAAGATCAACCTACGAGCTATTGTTCAAGAGGAACATGAGGTAGCGCAGCCACAGACCAGCTATTCCAATGTGCCAGAAGATGATGCACCTCATCGTCCGCGAGCCAAGGTCGAGGATGATCTAGAAATGGGTCTCGACATTCTGAAGTCCCCAAGGCGCCGTACAGATGAAATTAGCGATGAAGAATTGGAGTCTGGAAGCAATGGTGTTAAATATCGCACGCCAGATTCAGATACTGACATCCCTGTAACCAGAACTAAGACTGAGATCTTCGGTGAAGTTAGGGATCTGAACTTGTCGGTTAGTAATGCTGCATTACCTTCATCTCCTCAGCAGAAACAACACCCTGATGAACTTTGTTGATGGTTCACGAATGTGCCTGTTCATTGAAAGTTACTTTGCACATTTTCATATAGCAGACACCAACAAAACTCGTTTAAGTTGTTATCCACCAGGGCTGTGAATGATTGTATTTGAAGGCATATGTTCTCATTTGCCATCTGTTTTTAGGATTTAGACAGTTGCTTGATCAATCATAGGATTATGTGTGTAAAAAACCCCCCAGTTTATGGAAGGTTTTAGATGTTTCTAGGAATTGTTTGAATTCTTCAGGAGCGTATGAAGGCTTGATTCATAATTGTACATAATTTTTTATAACGATATGGTCACTGATATGTATAATGTGTCCTTTCCAAAATATGGATTTGCAAATGGACTGTAGTTGGTCTTTCCTAAAAAAACATAAATTGAAGAATGCATATCACATTATTGGTCACATGACTTACTGTTAATTAAAGAAACATATTCAACGAGTGAAACCATCAAGGAATTGCCGAATTGGAACCTGGAAGACTTGAGGTAATGTCTGCACGTTTTGCCATTACAAGTTACAGACATGAAAAATTGTACCAAACACCTGCAGCTCAAAACAAATGCTGGTTCTTAGCTTTGACAAGCCACACAACAAAGGACGGAATCAACACGGCAGCAAACTACACTAGCGCGCGCACACAGCATATAAATACTTATTGACCTACATGCCTGTTCTTATCTCTAATCTATTCACAAGCCAGCTTGGTGTCAAAGCTAGTCAAACAGATGGTGAAGGCCTGGAATGCTGAGAGCGGGTATCGGTAGTCCATTGTGAACATGTCCTTGGCAACCTTTCCAAACTGCAGGATCACCTTATCATGATCGGATGCTGAAGATGAACTCGAGGGCTGGGTTTGCTGCTGAGCCTGCTGCGACGATTCAGAGGGCTCAGCATCTAGCAATGCCGCAGCTATCAACTGGAAGTTCTTCACAGAAGCCACTGTCACCCGGCCACGGAAGTTGAGGCACCAACACTGCAGCTGCTCGTGCCACCTTGGCTCTTTATTGCGTAGAACCAAAGGCCTCTCCTTGGCCTGACCATCATCCTCACCTTGCTGGATCACTCCGCTTACCTCTGAGAAACGAGAGGAGCTGAAATCCAAGGAGTGGTCTGTAACCGAGAACCTTGAGCTGGAAGCGGTATTTACACTGCGAAAGGATTCCTCATAGGCAGACGAGCCAGGGAGGAAGAGCTGCTTGGGTTGGCCAGGGACCATGCCTTCAGGTTCCAGTGCTGAGGCTGGGATGGAATGCATGGTGCAATTCATACGCCTGGGCCCCCTTGTGCCAAGCACATTTAGCTCATAGTTCACCCGGGCAATGGGATAGCTAGCAGCGGGTACCTTGGGGGAAACCCTCCTAGAGGAGATTCTACGGCTGCCGCGCCCGCATGAGACAAGGCTCCCAGCATTGTATGGCGGCTGAGTATCGTATATGATGAATTTCGTGCCAAGAAAATTTGACCTGTTGTAGTGTCAGATTCAAATGGACAACATTACGCAAAACTCAAAAATCATTTTAAGTTAGATTGAAATATTGCTGTCAAGGTAAGATACTTCACCTCATTTTTCCAACATAGCCATTACTTGAACGTGATATATTTTTAGGATCCATAGAAATGATGTACTCAGTATAAGTTGTACGGCGATTCCTCTTAGCTGCTAGTAGAAATTTCCCATTCTCGCTGAGGACAGCTACATGATCCAAAGCATCAAAGCAAAGCGTTTAAACAAAGTTGTGAGAATTCTGTTTTGCTAAGGGTATCAAAAAGTAAGTCTAATTCTTCTTTAATTACTGTAGTCATCGACATTAGATCACTGAAAGGAAGCATTTATAACACGAAAAATTGTATATCTGCACACAATAATATATATTATTTATACAGGAAAAAAATTGGGTGTGTGTGTGTGTTGGGGGGTGGGGGGTGGTTGGGGGGGTGAGGATCTGGTTTCACTCTATCTTTAGGTCAATTTGTTCATATTTAATAGTCCTCATTTGAGAAGACCAAAAGGCGAAACATATCTCAAAAGCCATAGGAAGTAACACATTTGGTTCTCCAAGCCAGGTGGAAAATTGTCAAGAAGACAGTTCCTGACAAAAATTACTAGAGCAAGGGAGTATTTGTGGAATTAACCTGAACAGTTTCTCCTATTCATATAAAGTTGTGACAGTGCATTTTGTCCTATTCATGTAAAGTTGCTCCAAAGGATATTAATGAGAAAAACAGAGCACATAATTGATACTTACCAGGACTAAGACATAGGTGAAGATAATAAGTTGATGTTGATTTGTCCCTTTTTATAAAACACTCTATTATTCCATCTCTAGGTCCCGGCTGTACATGAAAAGACAAAATTAGACGGGAGCAAACATTTTTAGGTGGACATAATATACTGCAATGGCTGTTCTCTACTTCTGAATTACAAGGGATAAAATTGCTTCAAGTCAGTACTTGATAAGCATTGTAATAGATATTATTCCTGTTCACCGCGTGATCAGCAGAGCCAACAAAAGACCTAACAAGACCAAATGATTTATCCTGGGATGAAGTTTGGGGAATGGAGCTGGGGGTGAAACGAATTTTGACAAGGGAGAAATGGGAATTGTGCATTGAGAAGCATGTAGTGACAAGTATTTTGTAAACAAATAAAATGGTTGATAGTATCAAGTATTCTCAAACAGAAGGATGTGTTGATTCATAATATTTTGTGCAGCACAATCATTTTTTTTGCAACTATTTGAGAGTATCAGTTATTGAATATGACACTAAAATACAAGTGGTGAAATCAATAATATAGGTTTTGCAATTTTCCGCCACTGGTAACTAAATTAAACTGTTACCTGTTTAAGTGACACTGGAAAAGTGAGCTTTCCACCAAATTCCGGACTCGGCACTATATCCTTACATATCTCTCTCCATGTTCCACAAACTGCTGCGCAAGCAACAATAACTTTGCGGGATGGCCAAGTGCTCTCGCCTTCCTCAAGCCTTTTCATTACATCTCGAAGCAATTCGGGAGGAAGACCAACCCACCTGCTTTGATCAACTACTATAGGTCCATTGTGCAGGTTGCTCACAGACCCAACAGATTTCCCTCTCTGATGACCAAGACCAGGCAGACCAGAAATTCTAACCTCAAAACTCCGTCTTGATAAGCTACCAAAGCTTTCCCTAACATCACGGACTATGCTGCGGAAGGACATGTCCAGTGAGAAGGCACAATAACTGGAAATTTCTTGTGGTGATCAAGATCTTCAAAGCGAGGCTGCTAGCAACAACATATGCAAATGACAAAGCATTAGTAACTACTGGCCTTACACAATACACCGAAAAGGCAAAACAAAAACACTGCCAACACAATATTGTGGCTGTGCCTTATCTTTTCTATCAGCCGGCAAGCCTTCTTTGGTTTATAAATTCCGAGACCACCAAACAAGAAGTCAGCACTACGCTGAAAGCAAGTATGCAACAAATCAGGATGAATAGCATGCACTATAAACTAAGCAACCACCAAGGAAGACGATTAGAGGATTAGAGCATATGAACATATCCAATCATGTGAGATTAAGTCAGTCAATCCCACTGTAGGGAAGTCCATTCCCACTTGAATAGTCTAACAGCCTCTAGAAATTCAGTGGATTACTGTAGCATTTAACTAGCTGTTCTTGTTTCACACTTAGCACAAGATTATCATATCATGGGCAACCAACCTCTCTGATGGCGAAAGGCCAACGAAACACCATTAATTAAAGGCCTAACTACATCACACATTCATAGGCAGGGTGCGAAATTTTGACCACCCTTTTTGCAGCCATAGAGTAGAATTTGACCAATATTGTTGCTACTTTGCACATTCAAATAGTTCTACTTAAACCTTGACCTTTTATTTTGCAGTTCTACTTGAGAAATGAAAAAAGAAAAAACGAGAGATTTGATCTATTTTCCAGCAACTAGCACAAACAGATGTTAGCATTAAGCAGCTCAAGCTGAACTAGGAATTCCTGCGGAAAGTAAAGAATCCGATGAAAAATCGAATCTTGCATGGTGGGGAAAGGGCAATCAGAAGGAACAGGAATCTTACCCTATCGAAATCTTGTTCGTCGACTCACACACAGATTTCAAACCCGAATCTGTGGAGAAGATCCGGACTTTCCCACGCAAAGCAAGCGATTTCCGCTAAGGAGATAAGCAAAAGCGCCCACCTTTGGACGCAGAAAACCTCGCAACCTTGATACAAAGCTTTGCGCTCCGAATCCCCTCCGATTTGTCGCCTTCCAGCCCTGGAAAGGCTTGAGCTTTTGAGCACCAGGAGATAAGCCCAAATCGCAGAGAAACAGGTACAGCTTCTATCTGCTGCCGGGAAGACGAGGGGAGATTGGGGAAAGAATGGGGAGAATCAGAGAAGACGGTAGCCTCGGGTTGAGCAGGGTAGGAAGGGGGAAATGAGGAACGCGGGAGGGAGAAGAATTGTCTTGTTGGGACTCCCCTCCCAAAATAAAGAAAACAGGGAACACATGACTCAGCAGCACCCACAGTGGGAGCTTGTGCTCTTTTTGTTTATTGGATTGGAGCGGAGGGCTATTAGACAAAATGATACACTCACTCTTACTGAACTTTGGACCTGCTTATTAGCTTAGCTACCTTGCTCCCTCCATTAATGAAAATACAGATTTGCACTGAACTTTTGACGGTTTTATCTTATGAAAATTTTATATTGGAGTCGCGCAAGGTATATGCCTGGATTTATCATGAAAAATAGTCTCATAAAACCCATAAGCTTTTTTCTCCTTTGCAAGTGTATGAAGATAGAGAAACTATGCTGTAATGTTGTATCATCATCATGTTTTCTGATCGAGGGATACTTAGCATTTTCGGTGATGAAAACCCTCTGTTTAAAAATAATGCAAGATGTTTGGAGGCGTGTGAACGCAAACTTTTTTTTAGAAAATTTGACCACCAATATATAGTGTTAAAACTTTTCCAATAAAAATGGCATGAGTGAATTTATCATGAAATATTACTTTCAGATGACAATTGTTCATAAAAGGGGAAAAGTAAATATCAAACGAGAATATCGTGGACCATGTTCATGTCCGATACGTCAAGTTAAAAAAAAAAGTAGGATAGTAAGTAGTAGTTAGCAATGTCTGACTTTCTTGGTTCCTCACTTGATTTTCTTTTAGTTAGATTTGGTTTCTTCAGCTTTGACTTGGGAATGCCATATCATGGGTCATCTATGGACGCAATTAATCTTTATTCAGGTAACCACAGCCTGTTGGAATTTTGTTTTGTCCTTTTCCATTTTTCTAACTGATAGATTGGACTTTGGTGAAACATAAGGCGCTCTCTCTCTCTCGCTACATAGGTATTGTTCAGAACGGAGGAATGATGCATCTGGAAGCACATGTGTCAAACGAGTACGAGTACAGGTGACGCACCCCTCCCTGCCTGCCGCGTGCTGCTGTTCGGTTGTGCCGTTGGTCGTTGGTTGCCTTGCAATTTCTTTTGGACTCTTTAATTACAGTCTAGAGCTTCTTGGTGTGGGGTGCAAAAGAAGGATGTACCAAATTCCTATCCAAAACTTACCTTAGCGTCAAAAAATTTCAGATGATTCTAGTTTCTAGAACAGCATGCTGGTACTGCATCCCTCTTTGTTTTAAAGGCATCCCCTTTGTTTTAAAGGTATATTAGGACTCAAGACATTTTTTCGAGATATACTTTGATCACCGATTTCTCTCTCAATATATCATGAGTTGCTACGAATGCTGAGTATCAAAAGATATTTAAAATATGAGCATACTCATATAACTTTTACATACCAAATAAGCACATATTTGAATCCATGTTGGTCAAATTTATAAAGTCTACTTTTTAAAATTCTAATGTGCATTCTTAAAACTTTTTATATATGTATTATTACAAGAGTAAATGTAAAAAACCGATAACTATTTTGTGAACTGAGCCTAACTCAGCCGGTAAGGTTGCTTGTGTTAGAACCTGCACATTCTTCTAAAAAAAGAACCCACACATCAAGATTGGTTCGAGTTCTCGACTCGGCACAGGTGCTCGTATTTTTTTAGTTTTATTCTAGAACTTAGCCAGTGCTTTTCTTTCAGTAGTACTCCCTAAGTCAAAAAAACAAGTCATACTAGGATTCAAAATTTATCGAAAAATAAATCATCTTACTCTGTTTAGAAAGTGAATGTGCATGCAAAAATCAATTAGTACCAAATATGGGTAATAAATAGAGGCAAATATGGTTATTTTACCTTCTTGTTAATTTATCTTAGAATTTCTAGGATGACTTTTTTTTTGGGGACGGATGGAGTAGGCAACATGCCTGTCGGCAGCGAGGTGCCTATGGTGACTTCGTCAATCTCGAGTATTTACCGATTTAGTCTCTCGAAGATGCTCATAAAGGTATATATAGCCAACGGGCCGGCCCGGCTCGGCACGGCACAAGCACGGGCTACGCAAGACCCGAAGGAGGTCGAGCCGACACGGCACGCCGTGCCTCTCAAGCCCACAGGCTCAGCCTTCGGCCTAGGCACGGCACTACGGGCCATTTTTCGTGCCATGCCGGCCCACAAAGTACGGCCAAATTTACGGGCCATGCCAGCCCACGGTCCGGTAACCTTGTAGCACCATAAAAGAATCCTCTCATCTAACACTTGCTGATTTTTACAGTTTTATTTACAGAAAAGTTGCACAAATATATTAATTTATTCACAAGTCAAAACTCAGGGAAAAACTGGCCAAGTCAAGAATACATGCAAACTCCAAGTCCAACAAAATCAAAAGCACCAGGGAGACAATAGAATTAAGATAAATAAGTTGTTTGTGCAATGCTGCCTCATTAAAAACCTTTCTAGGTAAAACTCACCCTCGTGAGGAAAGGAAAAAAAAGTCCAGCCAGCTCTAAATTAAGTCTTACAAGTTGCATTACAAGCTATTGTTCAAAAGTCTCGCAGATGACATTACAAGCTATTGTTCAAAAGTCTCACAGATGACGGATACAGATCACTCTCTTCGCACTCTCTCGATCTCTCACTAACACTAAGTACCAGCAACAGTCCCAGATTTCTTTTCATCAAGATATAAATTTTTGAACGAGTCTTCCAAATCTTGGTTGTCCACAAAGTGATGTTCCCTTCTTTGTCCTAGCTCCCAATCCTTTATGCAGGTAAGCATCTCCACAGTTTCAGGCAACAAGCATCATCGTCGCTTTTCAATTATCCTACCTATCAAATTGAAATAAGATTCTAAAGAGATAGTAGATACAGAAACTGCCATAATATCTCTAGGTTAGTTTGTGGTCACACCACCAGAGAAGTATGTCAAAATCATCCTCATAAGCAGTGATATTGTTACTGTCCAAATAAACTAAGAGCTCACAAATAGCAGAAGCAGATGAAGATGAAGTGGGGGCAGAGGTAGAGGAAGGACCAACAACACCTGTTCCACCACCTCCAAAGATTCTTCCCCATGCCTATTTTTTCTTACCTGTACGGTTTGATGGTTGTGCAGCCCTTTGAGATCTAGCTGCACCAACTTGTTCTCATATTTGTTAAACAACTTATATATTTCAGTTTTCACCTCAGCATAACAAGAATTGTACTCATAACCAGTGCACTCAGCAAGTAATTGCAGAACATTAAAAAAACCTCTCATCTTAGCTCTAGGATCAAGAATGAATGCATATGAATATAACAGAGGTATATCCTGCCTGCCAGTATTTAAGGAATTTAAGCTTCATAGGATATACAACAGCTCTCAGATTCTGATCTCTTTCACATGCATGCAAATGAGAAGCAATCTCTAGAATATGATGCAGAATCAATGGACTTGTTGGATAGTAAACACCAGAAAGAACAACAGTAGAGTCATAAAATAATTCAAGGAACTCCAATATCTTTCCAGCAACATACCACTAATTTGCAGACAACAATTGTGAGCCATAATTGGAATTAATGGACACAGTAAACACATCCTGATATGGAACCAAGTGTTTAAGCATAAGGTATGTAGCATTCCATCTAACAACCATATCCAAGGCAAATTTTCTAGGTCTAACACCCTGTAGTTCTTAGTTCTTGAATATAGTAATTCTTTGATTAGAGGAATTCAAGAAATTAATTGCAGTTTTAAAATCTTCTGTATAAGGTTTCAATCTTTTTAAATAGATTTTACAATCAGATTAATGACATGACAAGCACAACGTTGATGCACAAGACTATAGTTACGGTTACCAGGATTATCAGGCACAGGTGAAGGATCAGGACCCAAGTAACCAGCAAACATAGGTGTCAAAGTGTTCATAGCCTAGCATTAGAAGAAGCAGAAGCATTGTCTAGGGTAACAGAAAATCTTGTCAATCAGACCATACTTTTCTGTCGGTATTTTACCGACTGCCCACCGAGGGATATGCCCAAGGTGGTAAGTTTTAGGTGAGGAGACGCTGAGATCAGGAACTCGAAGGTGCAAGGAACACAAAACTTAGACAGGTTCAGGCCGCGAGGTGCGTAATACCCTACGTCCTGTGTGGCGGTTTGTATTACCTTGGGTGTAGAATGATCGGATGATCTTGTTCTGAGAGGGTCCCTGTCCCCCCTTATATATTCGGGAGGCCAGGGTTACAAAGATCCTAACCAACACTAGCCAAGGAATCATACCCGAACATATCTCGAGTAGATTCCTTCTGTATCGGTTAGCTTTATCTTCTACTTAAATGGGATAAATAAGAGATAAACGAGGTGAATAAGAGATAAGACGGACTTAATCTCTTAAATCTGTTTAAACTACATTATGTACACAGTTCCGTGGCCCCGGGCCTGACAAGCCCCCGAGCTCTTCGTAGCTGAGTACTGCAGGCTTATCGAGTACTTTTCGAAGTAGTCTTCAGCTTCTTTGAAGCTCCATCTTGAAGTCCTTCTTCGAGTACTCACTTGGCTGCATCGAAGCTATGAGGTGCTCATGCCCCGAATTATATTTTTGATATGGTGTGCGATTGAAAAATCGCACTCCATATGGAGTAGCACCCGAGCCTTAGGTTGAATTGGAGAATCAGGATGAGGGTCGCATTAGTCTTGAATCTTGCTTACTTACTTTTCCAAATAAATTCAAAAAAATAAGTAGTCGATGCCACGTATCCCGCAGCCCCCGAGCCTTGAATCCAAATCTCTCAACTTTGGAAATAAGTATCCAAAAGTCATGATATGCAGTGTAAAAATATCCATATGGTGAAGAATTGGTGTGATGGTACAAATGATGGAAGTTAGACCTGAAATTCGAAAAGCCCCTTTTTTCAGGACAATTAACCCTGAAAAATGATTAATCGAATATTTTATCTAAACAATCCATCAAATGACCCCTCAACTTCCAAACATTCCTTGAAATGACTCTTCAGCTTCAAAACAGTAAAACTGCATCCAACCGCTGGTTATTTAACCCGCGGTAACATTGAGTAAAAACTGTGCTTCCAATCTGCAATTTGCCAAGAGCCACCAAAATCCCCCAACCAAAACCGCGCTCCACCTTCATCCTCTTGAAGAACCCCAACCCTCCCCAAATCTCCCCGCCCCTCTCCCCGTAGCCCCCGAGCAACTCGTGGCGAGCGGATCCAGAGATGGCGCCCAAGAAATCGGAGAAAGATGGAAAGAAGAAGGAGGCGCGGCCACCATCCGGGGAGTGGACACACAGTAAGTGCTTCCTCAACGATTTTAATAGGCTTGTTTCCGAGGGGTTGCTCCAAGACAAGAATCTTGTCAATTGGCGCCCCTCATTCCGCGAACCTTTCCCCATGGAAAATATTGACGAAATCATCACATTTTGCCATTTTGCCGAACGGGGTCTGGCCCTCCCCTCTTGTTCTTTTTTTCCGTGGCCTTCTGTACTATTACGGGCTTGAGCTCCATCACCTCAACCCGAACTTCATTCGCCACATTTCCATCTTTATTCAGTTTTGCAAAGCATTTCTCGGAATTGAACCCCACTAGGATCTTTTCCGCTTCCTCTTCCGAGTCAAACCACAACCTACCTCAAAAAATCCTTCTGTTGTGGGGGGCGCCGGCATCCAACTGAGACAACAAGCCAGCGACAAGTACCTATCGTACAAATTCCCCTCCAACATTCCCGGGTGAAAAAATCATTGGTTTTATATCAAAAATCATGCCCTCCAACTCCTAGAAAAATCAAATAGTCCACCTGTTGTGAGGCCGGAGTGGAATATCGAGCTTTCCAGGGGGGACATGGATCAAGTTGAGGAACTGCTAGACATCATAGCTGCGCATAAGCTGATGGGAGTGACCAGCATGTCTGTTATGTTCTCCTTCTTCAAACGCTGAGTCCAGCCAATTCAGCAATGCCACGTACTTGGATTCGAGTACAAGGGCACTGAAGATCCATCTCGCATGTGCGCAGAGGAGCTATCAAACGAAGCCGTGCTCCTCCGAGTCAAGCGGGTGCTGTTAGACGTGGATGCAGTCCCCTACGTCCCAAAGCTATTCATGTCATAGAATCCTCCGAAACCGGTAAGTATTCGACTACTTTTGTTGAAAATGATCTCTGTTTTGCCGCTGCTAACTGAAAATCTTCTATAGGGACACACAGAATTGTACTGGAGCTACCCGCCGCAACCCGACATCCCTCGGCCGGACCTCCTCCTCCCCAGCGCCGCAGTTGAAGCCAAGAGGGCTCGAGTAGCCGAGGCATTACCCGGCAGCAAGTCCACCGAAGGTGGAAGCCCCCTGGCGGAGAAAGGAGCCGAGGGGAAGGCGAGTAGAGGCAACTCCCCCGGACCATCTGTGGAGTTGGCCGACACTCTGCCTGCGGTTCCGCAGGGACGCCGAGTTGTGCGCAAACGCAAAGCACAAGATGTCAAGTCCACCTGGTATGAATATGCTGACTTGTTGTCATACATCAGTATTGTTGCATGCTGACATTTTCCATTTGCAGTCCTCCCGCTTCTCCACCCAGGCCCAAGCTCCAACAAATGGGAACAGATCCAGCAGCTGCTGCGACTGTTACCATTGCCGTGGCGGGCACCGCGCCATCAGCTGGTGTGACCCCACCGCCGACGATGAGTACCCCGCGATGGGCTATGTGGGTGAAGAAGGCTGTCATGAATAAGTCTACGCTGTAAGTTTGCATCTTGTTGCATAGTAAATATTCTGCTCTTTTCGAATTGTATGATAACTGAATTTGCTTTATTAGGTCTGCAAGCGCCGCTTCCTGCAAGTCGAAACCAGCCACGGCTACCCCAGCCCCCGAGCCATCGGCCCCAGGGGAGTCCGCGCCCAAGGAGCCAGCCCCCAAGGCGGACACGACACTGCCCGACCTGCCGCCTCCCAAGCCCCAACAAGGCAAAGCCAGAGCTGGTGACGAGGAACAAGTCGAGGCCCCTGATGCCGCTCCTGCAGATGGCACAGGTAAATGTCTGACCGCCCACGGCTAGCTGCTTAGACCCCAGGCATTATGTACTGAATGCATCGTGACTTGCAGATGCCCAGCAGCCAGCTTCTGAAGAAGCTGCAGGGACCTCAAGGAGTCCCGAAGATCTGCTAGTGATCGGGCCCGGATACCAGAACCTCATTGCCACAGACCTGGTGGATGACCTAATGCTGACGGCTAATAACATCAAAACCTTCAAGCAGGCTTACAAGGCGTTGTACGATTATGCCATGGTAAGACGTGACAACTCTTCTGCTTGTATGCGTTGTTGAATGGCTTGTCTTAATCTCCTCCACTATGCAGAACGTGATCACGCACTAATAGAAGAAATCCGAGAAGCTGAAAGCCGTTGTGAGTGGTCACCAGGAGCTTGCTGCCAAGGACAAGCGCATCTCCGAGGAGTTGACAAAGAACATCTTTCTCCGGAGAGAAATTGACAAGCTGAAGCAAGAGCGGACTCGAGAGACATGGCTCCTCAAGAACAAATTGCGTAACCTCGAGAAAGCCAACTCTGAGCTCCAAGAACAACTCAAGGAACAGAAGAAGGCACACCAGGAGCAGCTCAAAGAGCAGAGGAAAGCGCACCAAGGTAAGCCCTTTCTGCCCTCGAGTACTTTCACTTAACAATTTAGCTTGGATTATGAAAAAACCTTCACCGCAGAACTTAGGAAAATCTTAACATATAAAGAAGAGCTGCTTACTGACGTGAAGAATATGCTGTATCGCCATACAGATGACATCGAGAGGCTGCCTTCAGCAGATCAAGACACTGAGCGAGGAGAAGGGGCGGCGGGAAAAAGAACTCGAGATTCTTAGGGGGGCTGCCCAGACGCTTGTGGATATGGTGGATCCACCAGAAGAAGGTGAAGCAGGCAAGCAGCCCTTGCTGGATCGACTTCTTGGAGCGCCGGAAAGAGTCGTCAAGTTCCTCACGGAGGCCCCGGTCGCTTGTGTCAGCCATGCCCTTGCATTTGTAAAGTCCTTTTGGCCAGAAGCTCCACTGGGAATGTTCATGCAGGGAGTGGCTGCGGAATGTACTGAAGAACAATTCAAAAAGTACCTCCAAGAAGCCTGACCTGTAGCAGAACAAATAGTACAAAGTGTGCTGCAAGATTAAGGTGTAAAAAATAAGTACTCATTTCCTTGTGTATATATTTTATTTGATGTCTCTACTTGTAGGTGCCTAAGCTGAATTGTCATCCAGGCCTAAAGGCTAAGAAGTAGACACTACCCCGTGTGCAGCAACCCTGGAAGTAGCCATAGCTTCGAGTAGGAAACCATCACACAAGTTAGATACAACCCGATCACGCGGGCCTAACTAGCTAGGAAAAAACGCGAGCATCGTCACGGGATTGCCATACATATGGCAGGGAGAAACGAAGCTACCCCGAGTGCAACGACTCTGGGTGTAGTCGAAATCGCTCCTCATGAGCGTGCGTCCAACAAGTTAGGTAGAAACCAATCGAACGGATCGAATTTGTTGGGAAAGAACGTGGGCATCGTCGCGTAGCTGCCGTGCTTCTGGCAAGGAGTTGAAATTGCCCTTAGTGCAACGACTCTGGGCGTAGTCGACATAGCTCCTTATGCGAGCCCATCCAACAAGTTAGGTATAAACCAATCGAACGGATCGATCTTGTTGGGAAAGATGCGATCATCATCACAAACGACCATCAAAGGTCATGACGAGAAGTCGACAGAGCATGGACGTGGCTGTAGCCTCTGTCAAACTCGCAACAAGAAGTCGACAAAGCGTGGACGCGGCCACAGCCTCCGTCGAACTCATGACAAGAAGTCGATGTATCATGAACGTGGCCGTAGCCTCCGTGAAACTCATGACAAGAAGTCGATTTATATAAAACATGCACATGGTCGTAGCCTCTGTATGTTCACAGAGAAATTTACAATCCGAATCTTATGACACGTAGCCTCCAAATTGATTCGGAAGAAAAAGACCACCTGAGCGCCCGAAGAGCAGCTATCTCCGAACATTTTCTCATGGGTAGAACTTGCGCAGGTTCTGAATGTTCCAAGAGTTCGGAACATCTTGGCCCTCGGGATATTGTAGTCGATACGACCCCGGTCTTGTAACCTGCTTGACGACAAACGGACCTTCCCACCTTGAGTTGAGCCTATGTAGGCCGGACTCGTCTTGGATGCGACGTAGGACCAAGTCGCCTATGCTGAATGATCATTCCCTCACGTTGCGATCGTGATATCGCCGAATCCCCTGCAGGTATCGAGCTGACTGAACAAGAGCGGTGCAGCGAGCCTCTTCGACAGAATCGAGCTCTAACTGCCTCGCTTCATCCGCCTCGCCTTCGTTGTACATTTCAACCCGTGGGGATTTTCACATGATGTCGGCCGGTAAGATAGCTTCAGAGCCGTAGACGAGAAAGAACGGAGTTTGTCCTGTGGCTTTGGATGGCTAAGTCTGGAGCCCCTAGACGATATGTGGCAACTCGTGTATCCACTTTCCTCCTTTCTTGCTGTTTTCATCATAAAGTCTTTTCTTGAGACCCTCAATTATCATGCCATTCGCACTTTCGACTTGACCATTGGCCCTTGGATGTGCAACAGAGATATATTTGACCTCGATGCAAGCATTTTCACAGAACTGGTTAGCTGTGAAGTTTGATCCTAGGTCCGTGATGATGGTATTCGGGAAGCCGAAGCGATGCAAGATATAAGAGATGAAATCAACAGCCCGATCTGGCATGAGCTTGGCTATCGGCTGGTACTTGATCCACTTGGTAAACTTGTCGATAGCCACCAACACATGGGTGAAACCGCCTAGCGCTGTTGTGAAGGGCCCAATCATATCTAGGCTCCAGCAAGCAAACGGCCTAGATGGTGGTATGGTAATGAGAATATGAGATTGCTTTCCAAAGAATTGGTAGTTTTGGCATCTCCGCACGAGGTCTTCAGCATCGGTCACTGCAGTGGGCCACCAGAAACCAGCTCTGTATGCTTTTCCCACCAGCGTTCTTGAAGCTGCGTGGTTGCCGCAAACGACCTCATGTATCTCCCGCAATATGTTGTAGCCGTCTTCTTTCGTGACGCACTTCATGAGCACCCCTGATCGTGCGCTACGCCGATAGAGCTTGCTGCCGACCAGGACGAAACTCTTGCTTCTGCGCATGACACGAGTTGCCTCTGCGCTTCTTGCGTCCACCCCTACTGGAAGTTTTTGATCCCGGATGAAGTCGATGTAAGCCTCTCTCCAATCCTCCCCAAGCATCATAACCTCCCGACCAGGCTGTTGAAGGCCATCATCCGTGGTTACCTGAGGTGAGGACTTAATGGATGGCTGTTTCAGCTCCTGGACGAAAACTCCCGCTGGAACCTATGCACGGTGGATCCTAGCTTGGATAGTATGTCCGCGCCAATGTTATGCTCCCGTACCACATGATGAACCTCCAGGTCGGAAAATTTATTTTCCAGCTTGCGCATTTCTTGTACATAAGCGTCCATCATCTCCTTGTTGCGGTCCCACTCTTTGTTGACTTGCTGAACGATAAGAAGGGAATCACCATATACAAGTAGTCGCTTGATCCCTAGTGATATCGCCAAATGTAGTCCGTGAAGCAAGGCTTTATACTCAGCTTCATTATTGGATACCTCCCAAAGAATCTGAAGGACATACTTCAACTGTTCACCCCGTGGAGAAATAAATAGGACTCCGGTGCCACCGCCGTCGAGCTTGAGAGATCCGTCGACTGGAGTTGGAATTTGATTCTCTCTCCACTCAGCCATAAAATCGACTGCAGTGCGTGGCTTAAAGTCGATAGACAAAGCCCCCAGTTCCACTGCCCACTTTGATATACACCCCGTGGCATCTTGATTATAAAGAATATCCGCCAAAGGAAAATCCGTAATCACAGTGATTCTGTACTCGTCGAAATAATAGCGCAACTTTCTTGAGGCAATCAGAATTGCATATAAAAGTTTCTGAACTGCTGGGTACCGTACCTTGGATTCGGAGAGTACCTCACTGATGAAATATACAGGCCTCTGCACTCCAAATGCATGGCCTTCCTCGCCTCGTTCGACTACAATAGCACTGCTGATAGCATGAGTTGTTGCCGCGATGTAGAGTAGTAGATCTTCCGCCGGCAGTGGTGCTGTAAGGACCGGCGGAGACTGAAGGTGACGTTTCAGATCTTGCAGGGCCCGCTCGGCCTCCTCCGTCCATTGGAACTTATCTTGGCGTTTCAGGAGCTTGAAGAAGGGTAGTCCTCTCTCCCCGAGTCGGGAGATGAACCTGTTCAGGGCTGCCATGCATCCTGTTAGGTTCTGCACATTTTTTATTATGGCCAGAGCCTCCATATTAGTGATGGCCATGATTTTCACAGGATTGGCTTCAATTCCCCGGTTGCTGACGATGAAGCTGAGCAATTTCCCTGATGGTACTCCGAAAACGTATTTGGTTGGGTTGAGCTTCCACCGAAATCTACGCAGGCTGCTGAACGTTTCTTCCAAGTCTACAATCCAGTCGCTGAATTTCTGGTCTTGACGACCACGTCATCCACGTAGGCTTCAACGTTCCAATGTAGCTGATTAGCAAAGCACATCTGGATCGCGCACTGATAGGTAGCTCCTGCATTTTTCAACCCGAAGGACATAGTTTTGTAAGCATATATCCCGTACGGGGTGATGAACGTGGTCTTGATTTGATCTTCCTCCTTGAGTGCAATCTGGTGATAACCTGAATAACAATCAAGGAAACTCCTCACGACTTGATCAATGCGCGGTAGCCTGAAGTGATCCTTCGGGCAATGCTTGTTGAGATCGGTGTAATCAACGCACATTCTCCATTCATTATTCTTTTTCTTTACAAGGACGGGATTAGCTACCTACTCTGGATGGATTACTTCTTTAATGAATCCAGCCGTGAGGAGTTTAGCTATTTCCCATTTAATTGCCTCACGCTTGTCGTGAGCAAACCTCCGCAGGCGTTGCTTTTTGGGCACGGCCTGTGGGTGTACATTCAGACTATGCTCGATCAATTCCCTGGGCACCCCTGGCATATCCGCTGGTTTCTACACGAATATGTCTCGGTTAGCCTGAAGGAAACTGACGAGCGCGAGTTCCTATTTCACACCTAAGCCGCGCCGATGACGGCGGTCTTAGATGAGTCACCCTCCTGGAGCTGGATCGACTTGAGGGCCACGTCATCAGTCGACTGGATGCTCGACTTGCTGGCCTTTCTCGAAGGAATCTCCAGCCCGGACTGGGAGAGCTGCTGTGCGGTCGCGAGTACTTCCCCTGAAGCATCTGGCACACGAGTAGTCGAACCATACTGGATCGCCTCCTGATTGCAATCATACGACTTCTTCAAGTCACCTTGGAGAGTGAGTACTCCACTTAGACCTGGCATCTTGAGAAGCAGATAAACATAATGCGGCACTGCCATGAATTTGGTGAGTCCCGGACGGTCCAGTATGGCATGATAAGAAGATTCGAAGTTAGCCACTTCGAATTTAATGAACTCAGTGCGGTAGTTCTCCCTCATGCCAAAGGAGACTGGAAGAACTACCGTACCAAGTGGGTGTGCCGTATTACCTGAGACGATGCCATAAAAAGGAGACTTGCTCGGAACCAGCATGTCCGTGAAGTACAGACCCATCTTCCTCAGAGTGCTGGCGAAGATGAGATTGAGACCACTCCCACCGTCGATGAGCACCTTGGTGATCCTGACTTCTGCCACCGCTGGATCCAGGACCAGGGAGAACTTACCGGGCTCCGAGAAGCTTGTCCACTGATCATCGCGGGAGAACAAGATGGGGACCTCCGACCAATAGAGTGGTCGTGGTACCGCCGGCTCAATGGACATGATCTCCCGGAGAAGCAACTTCTAGTCCTGCCTGGAGCCAAAGTCTTCCTCTCCCCCGAAGATGACGTTGACGGTCTTCGAAGCATCCTGGAACTTCACATTGCGCCCTTGGTCCTCTTGGTCGTCATCCTCAGGTTCCTTGTCCGCTGGCTTCTTGTTCTTCTTGCTACCACCGGAGTTGCTGAATGTCCTCCGAAGGTGGTAACAGTCGATAGCCATGTGATTGGCACTTGGATGCTACGGGCATTTCTTCTGTAGGAGCTTCTCGAACTCCTCCTGCATCGTCGACTTCTTGCCTCGCGAAGGACGCTCGACGGCCGCGATGAGATCATCTGGCCTGCGTTTTCGGGGTGGACCCAAATAGTCCCGCTGGCTTTTATCGTTGTGGTTGTCGTTTGGACGCCCCAGATTGCTATCTTGGCGCCGCGGGAACAGATCCCGCATCTTCTCCTCCTGTTCAGACCAGTCGTGCATTATATCACGAAGGCCCGCAACAGTTTTCGGCCTGTTCCGTCTGAAGTTTCTGTAGATGCCTGGGTCGGTGATGCTGTTGTAGAAGCAGTCGATGATATCATCCTCCAAAATGTTCGTGATGGTAGCGCGAACGTCGAAGAAGCGACGTGTGTAGGACCGCAGGAGCCCGTTACGTTCCTGTTTACACTAAGAAAGATCGTGACAAGTACCTGCGTGAGCGATCGCCCCCTGGAAGTTGTCGATGAAGACCTTCTTGAGCCATTCCCAGGAGTCGATCGAGTTCTTGCTGAGGCTCTCCAGCCACGTGAGCGGCGCAGGGTCCAAAGCCATCGGGAAGTAGACGACCTTGGTAATGTTGGAGCCCCTGCGACTTCAATGGCTGTGAAGTAGCAACGTAGCCATTGCTGAGGAGCTTGCTTGCCATCGTACTTGGTGATGCTGATCGGCTTGAAACCCTCAGGATACTTGTAGCAGCTGAACCGTGCAGACAAAGGTGGGAAGCGGTCGCTGCAGTTCGTACCTTTGGTCTCGACTTCTTCGTGAACCTTGCGCCTGGAGTCAATCACGGACCATGCATCGCGGCTTTCATTGATGTACTGGCGTAGGTCTTCTGGAGGAGGCCGATGATTGGCCTGTCACGGGTTACCCCCTGGAGGTGGCTGCTGCCTCCCGCCAGGGGCCTGGCTCCCGTGACCGTTGTCGTTGTTGTGGCTGGGCTGAGGTTGAGGACGGCCGCCGGCCGTTCGGCTGTAAGCCTGGCTTCGGCTCTCGCCCACGTGCTCCTCCCTAACGGTAGACGCCGGGTTGTGCTGATCCAGCTGGATCCATGCCCTCTGCGTGTAAAGAAGTGCTTGACGCACATTCGGATCGTTACTGCGCTCGAGTATGGCCATAACCTTGGTGATGTTGGCCACCGGAGTCCTGAAGCCCCGTTCGCTTACGGCGGCGAATTCAGGGTCAAGCTCACGCTGCATAGATCGCCTGCGCTCGTTGACCCTCCTCCGCCGCATTGTGCGGGCCCTGTTCCTGGCCCTCCGTGCCTCACGATCAGCATCATTTTCGGCGCCGGCGTTGGCTGAGACCTCATCTTCAGATACATCATCAAATTCAGCGATGGGGAAATCGCCCTCGCCCTCGCCCTCTTCCGCCATTAGCACCTGGCGAGAGACGAGCTCATCAGAGCTCGCGTCGACTAGTTTAGTCAACCCCTCTACCACGGTGGCCAATGGCCTGCCCTCCTGGAAAGGCAAAGGCTCGAGGTGTGCCACAAGTCGATCATCGGCTTCGAGTAGATCAAAAAGGCTCATGCCCTTCCAATGCACGAAGCGCTCCTCCAGAGTGGAGGTGATCATCAGACTGTTGGCGCCAAAACAACCTGAAGCCCCCCGACATACGGTGGCTTCAGGCTTTTGGATTAGAGAATCCAAGTCCTCCTCCAATATGGAGAGGGACTCGGAGGCATTGGCCTCCTGAAGATCAGTGGCCAAATCGCGTTGGCCGAGTCATGATCGGCTACGCGAGTCCTCAGATTGGAACAAGTCCAACCCAAGGAAAGTTGTTGCAGCGCCGGATGAAGTTGCGCTGGAAGCAGACTCCTCCTTGATTCTCGTCGCGGACCCATGAATTGACAAATCGTCGAGATCATCGACGAACTTGTCGAGGTCACTTTGAGAGAATGCCGCGGGGGTTTTCGGCTTCATGTCGATGAGGAAACAACGGAAATCACCCTCGCCATCTGCGATGCAAACCCACGAGCCAAAAACAAAAGTTGTACCCTGAGAAGGTACTGACCTGGTGAACTGGAAAGATGCCATCGAGTTCGCCGCTGGATCTTCGATGCGCTCCCCTACCTGGTGCGCCAGCTGTCGGTATTTTACCGGCTGTCCACCGAGAGATATGCCTAAGGTGGTAAGTTTTAGGTGAGGAGATGCCGAGATCAGGAACTCGAAGGTGCAAAGAATACAAAACTTAGATAGGTTCGGGCCGCGAGGTGCGTAATACCCTACGTCCTGTGTGGCGGTTTGTATTACCTTGGGTGTAGAATGATCAGATGATCTTGTTCTGAGAGGGTCCCTGTCCCCCCTTATATATCCGGGAGGTCAGGGTTACAAGGATCCTAACCAATACTAGCTAAGGAATCATACCGGAACATATCTTGAGTAGATTCCTTCTGTATTGGTTAGCTTTATCTCCTACTTAAACGGGATAAATAAGAGATAAACGAGGTGAATAAGAGATAAGACAGACTTAGTCTCTTAAACATGTTTAAACTACGTTATGTACACGGTCCCGTGGCCCCGGGTGTGACATCCTCAGCCACAGAAGCAATTCTTGAAGCAATATTTTCACCAGAATGTGACACCTCAATTAGCCTAAGACCAATAACCTTTTTTAACTCCCAATTAGCATTCACATAGTGAGCAACAACAGATATGTAGTCCTCCTTAGCGTTACCAGACCAAATGTTTGAAGTCAGAGCAACAGAGCAAGCATTAGACAACACAGAATTCTTAAGCACATCACGGCGTACAGTAAAAAGCTTAGCAAGATCTCCAGTGGTTGTGTGTCTAGATACCTTAACAAACCTAGGATTATGAGCACGAACAATGTACTCTTCCTAGGTCTGTGTCTCACCTATGCAGATCAAGCCTAGCAATCAACCAACACAACTCAGATCTAGCAACAGCAGGTTTATAGTCCCAGTTATGCATAGAACCATCGGGATTAAAAGCAAGTCTAGACTAAACCCTAGCAGCTCGATCAACCTTTTGCCTACAAGATTTCTAATGCCTAATCAAGTGGCCAGTGCCAGCATTAGATCTAGCAATGTATGCTTACAGATTTTACATATAGCTTTAGTGCAAACCTTCTTACCATTCACATTCTCATAGATCTCATCAAAATTAGCCCAGACAGCAGATTTACGCTTACCAACAGATGAGGTATCAACTACATTTGTGCTGTTGGAGTTGGAGCCGACCGTGATCCGTGTCCTCGTCGCCCCTTCACCACCGCCGCCGTCCAGATCGATCGGAGTAGAGTTGCTACCGACATCAGTACCCAACAACGCAGCAGCATCCTCATGGGTGTCGTCGTCGTCCTCGAGGGGCAACCCTGCCTCGATCAGATTGTCGTTGCCGGTGATTGGATAGACGACATCATCTTCGGCCATGGCGCCTTCGACCGCGGAGGGCTCTCCAGCCCTGTTCCTCAACGATGCGCACGGCCGCCTTGCTCGCCCTATGCCACAGCTAGAGGACGACGCATCAGCTACTGACCTGCACAAGGAAATGAAGGAGGAGGAGGAACAGAACAGATCAAAGACAGATCAAGCTAGAACTCAGGTTTACGAGGGTTAGGGTTAGGGTTCACACCTGCACAACGGGAGCCCGGTGCCGGAGAAGACGAGGCCCACCCAGAGGAATCACAATGACACATGGATTAGCAAGGACGGCGAACGGCGGAGGGACGAACGGGGAGACGAACTCACATAGTCACAGCGAGAGCGAGAGGAGAGGGAGGGAGAGGGAGAAGGGAGGGGATCAGAGGACCCAGGGTGAGATTGGGGCCCGACGGGCCAGCGGGAGAGGCAAGCAGATCAAGGTCACCGGAGTCGGGGACGAACGCCGCCACCCACCAGAGGACGAGCCGACAAGAAGAGACAAGACGAGAGAGGAGACTAGAGTGGTGCAACAACCGGAGGGTGGGAAATGATTTAGGTTTAGGGTTTTGGGGGAGGAGGCGGCCACGATATATATATATATATATTCGGCGGGGTTCCGTTGGGTGGGTTGGGCTGCCGTGGGGTTTTGGTCGGGCCCCTACCGGGTCTGCCTTTGTAAGTCGGGCTGTGCCAGACTGGCACGTCGTACCTGGGGTCAGGCTCTGGCACAGCCTGCTACTCCAGGCTGGGCTAGGTCGGGCCCGCTAGCCATCGGGCCGGGCTGTGCTCAAGCCAGGCCAAAAAAGCGGGCTATGTGCCGAGCCGCCGGGCCTCAGGCTGCATGGCCATATGTACCTAGGGGTAGGCTTAGGTGCATATATTCATATGTGTGAGTATGCGTGCGTATATGTAAACATCTGTGTATATTTCGAAAGAAAATACAACTATTTTGATGCCCACCGAGAAAAATCAGAATTTTTTTACCACATCTAAGGTTCAAATGCTGGGCCTACCTATTACATGCGATGGAGGCTAATGGTTGGGTCCATAGTTAGAAAAGCAATGTGTCAAAAAAGTAATTGTAGATTATGCAATGGGGCATTAGAAGTTGTAGTTTTGTGTGAGATATGTCAAAATAGACGTGGTGACACACATGAGTACTCACAATTATTAATTATATTTTGTTGACGTGTGTAAAGAGTATGATGAGCTATCTTTGTAATAGAAAAATAAAGGAACGCACGGCCATGTTCAGCAGCATTATTGTATCCACATGGGCATAGTTCAAGTTTGCATTTGACGGCCCATGGAGAGAAGAGACCCAGACAGGAATATGTGAGGCCCAACCCAAGAAAAGATGCATTAACCCAGGGACAGACAATCTTGGTAGCTGACATGGCCGGACATCATGACGGCTGAGCACGTCTCCACGCAATTCCTCGCCAGGTTTGACCCGGTCGCTCTTGTCAATATTACCTCCGATTTTATTTACATATCGTATTAGAGGGCTGTTTCGAGTGCCGCCTAACCCGTCACGGCACGCCACACTTTTTCCGCCGCAGGTGTGGCAGCCGTTTTTAGCGCCACAAGTTAGGCACGCCGTGGCGGGTTAGGCGGCACTCCAAACAGCCCCACATCTGTTCTAAATTAAAATTAGCTATTTTTATCAAATTTATAGAAAAATATAGCAACAATTATACTATCCAACATATGCACTGTCAACATATATTTTATGGTGGATTCAATAATGTAAATATTATTATTTTCTTCTGTAAATTTGGTTAAAATTAGCTAAATTTAACTTAAAACAAACCTAATACGACATGTAAATAAAAATATAGAGAGTACGCATGCAACATTTTTGGCACCGTCGCTCTGCTTATGGATCTCTTCTTCCCCTCATTTTTTTTCCCAACAATTATTTATTTATTTATAGAACAAATTTTGTACCACTATGACAAATTTTCAACGAGCCAAACATACCCCTCTGCTCTGAACTTCCTGGACCTTTTCAGGGAATGTTTGATGGGCTCTGCTCTGAATTTCATTTGATGGGCTGTGTTGATTAGTTGTGATTATATATATATCACGTAGTAACACATACGGATAGATAAGTTTCGCAAATCACAAGTCTTCACGATGATCGTTGATCGAGGTAAACTAATGGGATTCGTATCTCGAAATACCAGGTGCTCCTCCCACTAACCCACGTCATTCTGATTTTTTGTTTAGCAGCTGGGCATTAGTTTAAACAAAACTACGCAATCACTTACTAGCTTTTGTCATACTGAAGACATACAATCACACATGAGTCAGCAAGCACGTCTATCCGACTCCATCCCTTCTTCTATCCCATCTTTGCAAATTTTTACAGTCTTTATTTCGAGGTTGTAACTTTGATATTCATGTTTAATCTGTATGATGTTCTTTTTCTTCTTCTTTGCTTCTACCTTGTAATAGTAATAATAATATAATGGAAGGCCATATTTGGATCCCATAGATATTATACAGAAACCAGCTAAAAAAAATAAAATGGTATGAGATCCAAACATCCGAAATTGTTTGTCAATGCCATCTCTTGTGGCTTTAATTTTTCATCACATATTACTAGATGATAACGGATCACGATGCTAGTAGTTTCTTCACAGTCCATCCTTATATATTTTAGTTTAAAATTATATAAAATTAAAGTAGAAGCTTTAACTGATCCAAAGCAACTCGTAATTAATTAATACTGTATTTAGACCATCTGCTTGGGTCAGCGTCCGCTGCATTTCATGGCCGTCGTCGTCTTCTCCAATCCAATCGGCGGTCTCCCCGCCGGCCGGCCGGCCGGAGCCCCTCTATAAATACTAACCTAGGGTGCCCCGACCCGGCCGGCCGGTCCCACGGACGCAAGGCAACCGCCCGCCGGAGGTTCCAAGATTCCGGCCGATGGCTCCGTCGCGGCGCGTTGGGGAGGAGCTGCAGGACTTGGAGGAAGGCACGGGCGAGAGCTCTCCGGCGCCGCGGTCACCGCGCGAGGCCCATCCGGACCTCCACGCGGTGCAAAGGAGGATCTGCGAGCGCCTCCGCCTGACGGGGAGACACGACGAGACGCTCGCAGACCCCTCCTTCCACGGCCGCCTCGCCCGCCACCTGCAGAGGCTGCCCCGGAGGTATCTCTTCGACCTCGACGTCGAAGACAAGGCCGAGGACGTCCTCCTGCACTGGGAGATCCTCCAAGAGTGCGCAGACCCCGAGAAGCGACCCGTCTTCCACGCGCGATATATCAAGGTCCACTACCGCCTACTCACCCCCAAAAGACCTCTCTTTTTTGTGTTTGCCAAAAACAGCAACAAGAAGGGGGGAAGAAAAGAAGCACTGATTTGATTTGATTTGATTTGACAACGGGCAAGATGATGATTAATTGTCTGATTCCAAAGCGCAAGCCAAAAATGAAACTTTTTTATTCACAATTGTCTTGTGTTGCTCTGCCCTGCCTGCCTCGACGAGCAGAGCATGTCAGTTCGAGCGGATTATCACGGCATTGGCGACAATCAAGAGCTTGAGGAGCCATGCCAAAGGTTGATGGAGGACCTCAGTTTGGAGAGGAGAAAGACTGTGGACGGCAATGATTCCATGTCTATCTCCTCTAGGTACTTCTTCACTTTATCTGCACACCTTCCCTATGCTTCCTTCTTGTAGTAATAATTGGACTCACTTATAAAGTGCTGCTTTTCCTTCTCTCTGAGTCTTTTCTGAAGAAATAAAACATCCACAGTTTAAAATTTCTACTTCTTACGTCCGTGACTTTTTTTTTTGTTAAAATCAGTTAATTAATTTTATACAGGGGTGATTTGAAAACTAAGCTTATCCATGAGATCATTTTCTCTTCCATTGACAGGCCCAAGCTCCTAAGCCGGGTAATGTCGAACTAACCATTTCACGTACTCGTCAAGTCGTCATTTTCACATAGCTTGCTCTTCTTATTTATGTGTCGAGTTTCTTACGGCAAATGGTTGTTCTACAGCTTACTGCGTTGCTCTCGGAGGTTGGATTGAATATTCAGGAAGCTCATGTTTACTCTACCAAAGATAACTTTTGCTTGGATGTTTTTGTCGTCGATGGATGGGAGACAGAGGTGAATTTTGAGCATGCGCTTGCTTAGTCCTAGACTGTTTATAGCATCATGAAAGTATTATGTCAAATTTCGTGTCTGAATTTTGAATGTGAGTTCAGAATTGTTTAAAGGAATTTGTCAATTTGCTACATCAATGTATATCAATCTCTACCAGCTAACATTCTAATAGGCATAGTGAACCATCAAATCTGCTGCCATAGTGCCATGTTCTCTTATATATGCAACTATGCAAGGGTTTTGTGAAAATATCGCTCATCTTGCAATTGTTCATGCAGGAGACAGATGATTTGATCGTGAAGATTAAGGTGGCCTTAGCACAAAAAAATGTATGATGCACTATTATTTTCAACATATTTCAATATATTTATGTTTCAACTTAATCACAAATAAGCTATCTGCATGCTTATTTTTTGTCATTTGTCATAGTAAATGCAGCATTATGCACAAAACTCTAATCTTAGCATAACATGGTTAGGTTAACCTTTTCCCCACAGTTATATTATTTTCATGTAATATGCAGGCATCACCATCCAATTCCACAAATTCTTCAACGTCAGAGAAAATAACTGACCTACAACAAAAGGTTGGAGATTCTGAAATCGACTGGAACATGCTAACAAAGGGGGAAAAGATTGCATCTGGATCTTCTGCAGACTTGTAAGAACTATTTCATACTAGTAATATCATTCTTTTTCGTGAACATGCCTGAGCATGTATTTCATTAAGAGGAAGTACTAGTTTTTTTTTTTCTCGAACACGCAGGAGAGCTGCGCATCAATATATTAAGAAGAAAAGAGGAAGTACTAGTAATATAACCATATTTAATTTATTGGAAATGTTGTGCCCATTGTGTCACTTCACTGCTAACATTGCCGGTGTGCCTGCCTAGCCTCTATAGGATTCATCTATGCATGCTGCCATCTGTTAACAAGGAAATAAACAATTTTAAATTGCTATACTGTCATGAAGCCCGCTGACAAATTGCTATGGTGTACTAAACTATGTTTGTTTCTCATAGTTAAGACCATACAAGAGTTTAGTATACAGCACTTCTCATTCATGTTCTCTTTCACAGATACCGAGGAACTTATAATGGTCTTGATGTCGCTATAAAGAGTCTCAGAATTGCCAATCTTAACAACCCTTCAGAAATTGAGTTCCTGCAAGAAGTACTTATTTTAAGGCAGGTTTTTCACTGGACATAATAATTGAATGAACAGTCAAATATTATGTCGTAACTAATTCTAAATTCTAAATACCTTTTCTCCAGGAGAGTTAATCATGAAAATATTCTTCGATTCTATGGGGCATGCACAAAGCATCCATACTATTGCATCATTACCGGTATTGTTCTTCTCAGATATTCATCAATCCTTGTTTCACTTTTTGGGTGGAATTGCATGGTTGACTCTTAACCATTGTAGAATGACAGTGGCATTGTTCTTGTCATCTTGCATGCACACTTTTAAACTGTGACAGATAATACACCTCTAGTTCTTCGAGTCCCTTAACCATTAGCACTTAATGGTTTTAGTATTGGTGCCTATGTGCCTGAGTAGGGAAACTATGTTGTTGTAGTGTAATCCCATCTGTCTATTGTGCGCCTATCCATTCCCTCATGTTGATGTTTTCTGTGTTCGCTGCAAGATGCAGCTAATGACATTCTCTTTTGTGGTTGGTTCTGCTCCTTTCAGAATACATGCCTGGAGGGAATTTATATGACTTTCTTCACAAGCACAATAACTTTTTGGATCTCATTACAATTCTAAAAATTGCTATCAGTATCTCAAAAGGAATGGATTATCTACACCAAAATGACATTATCCACAGGGATTTGAAGACTGCAAATCTTCTAATAGGCTATGATCAAGTATGATACTTATTCAGTACTTTGAAGCTAATTTTCAGTGCCCATTTTCTTTTGCCTTTACTATATGTTGTATGAAATTTAGCAATGACATAAAGGTTGTCAGTAATTTGCATGCTGCTGCACGTTATTTTCAGTCGGAGACCCCAGATGGACTTGCTGTTGTGTAAAATCATTTCATTAACTACCTAAAGTTTACAAATCAGAATCCACTTCTGCAAGACTAGCAATAACATGAAAAATAGCATTTTCGAGGGACACCATTTTAAATCTCCAAGAAATCCTTTGTAAGTTTCACAATAATGACAATATGTAGAAACAAAGAATCCAACAGTGTTCGAGGGCATCCAATTGCATTTGGAGAAAGATGTGTTTCTTGGGCTTGCTGTTTCAATTTCGATTTGTAATCATGTATATTCCCTAAAATGTTGAATTTGATTATCTTGTATTTTACAAGAATCTGTGCTGATGACAGAGCATGGTACATGTTTTTCTCATGGCATTCAACCCAATACCAAGTTGTTACCTTGTAGATATTCTTCTGAAAATAGGTCATAAAGATTGCGGACTTTGGTGTGGCACGACATGGAAGTCAGGAGGGGCAGATGACTGCTGAAACGGGAACGTACCGATGGATGGCGCCAGAGGTGTGCTTGAGCTCCTTTTCTTTTTTTTTACCCTTTGAGATTTTTTTGTCTTTCATTAGTATAGGAATTTTCAATGCCCTGTTTAGTTTTTTGTTCTGCTTAGTACTCTATTATTTATCTTAGAAACACTTTACAGCCAAAAGTTCTGGCCAATTTTTGTGCTTTTAGTTAATCTCTTATTTACCCATTGAGAATAAGGGCTACTTGGCTTACATCATTACTGGGATTGTAAAACAGCAATTATTGATTTAAACCTGCATGTAAACTTAAATTTCCCCAAGAACTGTATATAAGAAGAGCCCCTTGCCCTGTAATGCCTGGTCTAAATGACTAGCAAGACGTTTTTTTTTAGACTCTTTCACTCCGTGGAAGGCAAATTTAAACTCCTTCCTGAAATTCAGGATCCAATCATGCACAGGTGACAGGTAGCTCAAATGACTATACTGTTAAGATCATATCCGGTATAATTTTCTTTTACCTATTGTAACGGTTCTCCAAAGTCCATTTGTGGAAAATATAGGAATATTTTGCAAAATGCTGTCCTTCTTCCTGAAACAAAGCATTTTTCCCCATAAAAAAGTTGCCACCTTGAAATTAGGTTTGCATAGTTCACTCACAAGAATTAATTATCTTGACAGATTATTAATCATAAGCCTTATGATAACAAAGCAGATGTATTCAGCTTTGCCATTGTTCTATGGGAGTTGTCAACTTCAAAGGTACGCCCTGGTGTTGAATGCAACTTGGATTACTGCTGAGTCATTTGAACATAAGTATTTTGTTTATTAAAGGTAACATGAAGTCTTGATTGCACTGTAGGTCCCATATGACAACATGACGCCCTTGCAAGCTGCATTAGGTGTAAGGCAGGTACGAATTTCTGTCTCCCCTACTGGCTATGTCCTTTTTCTCGGTAGATTTATTTAGTGACAATTGTGAGGTCAAAATACTGGCATCATATTGTTTTATATCACATGAAACCAACATCGCTGTGTAAACGGTAGCATTTAGTGCTCTGAAACTGGTCAACGGCATATCACTTTTCAAAGACGATTACCATGTTTTACTGGCACCATGCCTTTTTTTCGTTAAGAAACTTTTTTTATGGAAACCGTTAAGAAACTTTTAAGTTGTACAGTTCCACATTTGCCCCCTTTATCACACTTTTGTCCCACTTGCAACAGGGATTGCGCTTGGACATTCCCACATGCGTGCACCCAAGATTGTCAAAACTGATTCAACGGTGTTGGGACGAAAATCCTGATGTACGGCCTACTTTTGCTGAGATCATTGTAGAACTTGAAGACATCTTGCAGCATGTTCAGGTAGCATGACCCATACCCACTGAAAATATTGCATATGTAGAACCACAGCCAGGCTTGTATATGAGATCCAGGCCATTAAGCAAGCAAAGCATGTTCTGATTTGAGCATTGTTTTGACTTTTGAGCAGGCAGCAAAGGGTGTCAATCGTCGCTCGAGGGCCAAGATGCAGAAGAAATCAGAGCGTTAGAGAAGGGTATCTTAAGGAAGGAGAAGTTTCTTAAGAAATGAAACGCATGCGGATGCCAGTGTTAGGTTTAGGGTGTCCTTTTTGGTGTTGGGGCTTGTTTGATGTACAGTATAGAATGGTGGTATCTGGAACAACACACTGGCGTGCAGTTGGCAGTATGGAAAGTTGATACTTCTGAGACTGAAAGTGAACAAAGGAAAGCACTGGCACTCCTTTGGGGAAATACGGAAACATGTATCCATCTTAGTATCCTGCTGCATCATGTGGAACCTCGTGTCTGTTGGTGTCCGCGTTTTGCCGATACTTTTTCTCAATTTATGGCAATCGTTAACCGCAACTCTCCTCATTTTATCAGTAGAGGTCAGTTCCTGTTGTTTAAAAGCGAAGAATAGCGCCTTCATGTATTTTTGTTATCGGAACCTGAACACAAGCCGACCTTAGCTCGGTTGGTAGAGCGGAGGGCTGTAGTGTGTGCAGATAAATCCTTAGGTCGCTGGTTCTAATCCGGCAGGTTGGATGTTTTTTTTTCTCCCCAATTTTTTTTTAAGCTTGGCAAAACATTCATGTCATGGTTAACAGGCATCGCAAAAGCCAAGTCACAAGTCACATCTAAAACCAGTAGACAGAGTTGATACCGTTGCCAAACACATCGAGATAGCTCAACAAAAGAGGCGCTTGAGAGCATGACACATCAAAAAAAATCAATCACCAAGCAGCAAAACACTCAGAACATTAGGAAAACAAAGGCCAAATGCCCGCCAAAAATTAATGTGACAATAGTTGTTTAACATCAAGTACTAAGCATCTCCAAGAGCCTTTCTAAAATCTAGGCTAACAGGCATCTCAAAAGCCAAGTCACAAGTCACATCTAAAACCAGTACAGTTGACAGAGTTGATACTGCTTGCCAAACACATCGAGCTAGCTCAACAAAAGAGGCGCTTGAGAGCATGACACATCACAAAAAAATCGATCACTAAGCAGCAAAACACTCAGAACATTAGGAAAACAAAGGCCAAATGCCCGCCAAAAATTAATGTGACAATCGTTGCTTAACATCAAGTACTAAGCATCTTCAAGAGCCTTTCTAAAATCTACTCTCTAAATCATCATTTAGAGAGTCATTTGAGTAAAAGTTATTTTCTATAACTTTGTACTCTGCAATAACTTTTCTATATCTTGTTAGTAGTTTAGAGATAACTTTTCTATATCTTGTGGATAGTCTAGAGAGCAATTCTCGCTCTCCATCTTTGGCTAGCGAGAAATCCGAAAGAGAGAACGTCTATATTTAGATATTCAATTAAAAAAGCTGTTGGAAGGTAATTTTTAACCAAAATCTCTATTTCTAAAGATATAAAGAGTCTCTTGAAGATGCTTAATAAAAAAACTCTATTCTGTATTCCTGTGGATAAAAGCCATGCCCTTCCTCTTCCCATTTCAATTATATTTGATCAGGAATATCTCAAGCAGCTAAAAATATCTGACTTAGAATAAACCTAAAATTAGCTTTGTTGGAGGTTACTGTGATTACCGTTTTCTTTTGTAGAGTACAATCTCCTTCAAAAAGGAGAAAAATGGCTTTATTTGCGGAAACACAGATCATACGGTCTATCAAAATTGAATCCATTTCTGATGCTGCTAAAAAGAATATATATATATATATATATGACGAGTTTTATCTACACTCGCGTGTAGCTACTCTCACCATCAGTATACCATCGTGCGTATGTCCACATACTCATTTATCACTTTGAGGATGTTCGTATACTTATTCTAAGATACTTCAAAGAGATACATACAAAAAATTTTAAAAGCATCCCTATTTTTTAAATATATATTATTATACTTTAGTACTAGTATATAAAATTAAGTATGTCCACATACTCTATGTATGGTCATATACCCAACGTATATACCATCACAAATAATCTAGTATGATTATATACACCTCGTACATATATTTTATTAGGTTAGATACATCCTACATCATGAGATACACATGTAGGAGTAGCTACGAGCGTATGTAGAATAGATTTTTCCTATATATATATCAAAAAGAATGAAGTTACCTGTTGTATACTTAGTAATCTGATGGATATGATCACCTCCAAGGTAGGGTGCTTCATTCCTCGATCAGCAATATAATTCAGCATATCTAAATATGGAAGAAAATTGCATCTAGCTTACAAGCAAAAACCCCAGCCATACCTGAATGATTATATAATACGTAAGCTACTGCCTACTACATAGTTAACTACAGCAGCTACATGTTTGTTACTCCCTACAGCATATAAATGTATCTCATCTCATAAAAATAATGGCAAAAAGGAAATAAACTAACTGTCAATCCAGTAGCTGCTAGTCCACAGGCCACCCATGACTCGCTCGATCATGCATGGTCTCATCAGCTGATGCATGCATGCATGAATGCCTTGCCATCTATCAGTCCAAGAAAGAACGACCACTTCGTTCTCATTTGCATTTATAAGGGAAGCCGAAGCTACTACTGGTTCTGGTGGTGATACTGCTGGTTGTTGAAGAGATCCCCCCAATAGTAGTAGGCACCAGCAGCCGACGGCGACGCTTCTCGTTGTAATAAACTTGGATTTTGACCGATTGCACCGGCGACGGTGCTGATGCTGCCGCTGGCTGCACCAAGAAATGCCGCCGCCGGGCTGATCAGCTCGCCGAACAGATTGATGCCCAACGAGTTATTACCGGCTCCGGCCGGCGGGGAGAAGAAGCTCGGCTGGATCGCCGGGAGCGGCCCTGGCGACAGGATGCTCGGAAATGGCGGCAGCAGGCCGGAGCTGGCCTGCTCAATGGCGGCGAGGCGTGCCGCGGGCGAGAGCGCTGGCTGGGTCGTCGTCATCTCGTGCGCCCCGCCTGCTGTTTCCTCCTGCAGCTGGAACGGGAAGTGCGGCGGCGGCGGCGGGAGCATCATCAGTTCAGAGGACGACGACGGGGCGTGGTGGCCGACGCCGAAGAACGGCATCTGACGGCTAATCTGATGCGGCGCCGCCGGGACGACGGAGGAGGAGGAGGACGCCTCCGTGTGGGTGCGGCGCGCCCCGGTGAGGCGCTGCACGACGGACCTGAACTCGCTGGGGTCGGCGTGCACGACCTTGGGCGACACCGCGTAGATGATGACCGGCTCCCGCACCTGCTGCTGCTGCGTCGGCAGCGGCGGCGGCTTCCTGATCTTGTGGGAGTCCGTGCGGACCCTGAGCGGCGCCGGGCGCGGGCCCTGCAGCTCCCTGGCGCCGGCGCCGCGCTGCGAGGACGGCGACGGCGAGGAGGAGGACGTGGTCGCGCTGGAGGAGGAATACTGCTCCATTTTTATTATTGATGATGAGGACTTGACACGACGATCAGTCCCAATTGGAGGTCTCTTGCAGTTGCAGGTAGGCAGCTGATGGATGGGGGATTGCAAGCTGTTCAATTGGCCGACCGGCCGGTCTGAATTTGGTGGCAGCAAGATCGAGGACGTCCAGCAGGCCCTGCAGCATATATATAGACAGACAAAGCAGAGAGACGGAAGGAAGCAAAAGGTAAAAAAAAAAAGAGTCCATTGATTTGACAGTCAGTCTTAGCTTGTTTGTGAGTAGAAAGCACGACACTTGTACTCTTGGCGACAGATAATGGAGAAGAGGTCAAGGAAGAAATTGGTCGATCGAGTTGATGGAGCAAGGAGAAGAAGGCAACAAGGCAAGTAGCTTCTTCTGCTGCGGCTAGCTAAGCTTTGAACAAGTCCGCCCGCCAACCTCTCGGATGTCGTATATATGTAGGATGTGACGGCACAAGGAAAGACCATATATGGAGCTGCTAGTGATCGATGACCTCCTGCATCTGCACTAGCTGGATATCCTGACCTTTAATTTCATGAGGTTATTCTTCTTCTGTTTCAAAATGCAGTTTGTTTTGGTTTTCTAGATTCATAGATTTTAGATTTTGATATGCACTTATATATCTAGATGCAAAATAATAAACGAACTATATTTTGGATGGAACGGAAGGAGTAATAAAAAAGGAAGGAAAAGACTTTAACAAAAAATGATTATTGGAAAGCGACAAACAAATTAATTCGGACAAGCAAGGAAACAGCTGATTGTGTCAAAGTGCGATGTTCAAGAGGGTGTGGCAGGCAGCAGCTGAACGAAGAACGAAGCTTCTTTTCGATCGTCTTCTGGAAGATGTGCTGTACATTCGTGCAGCTGCGCGCGATGATCTGAGCTAGCTAGCTGCTGAGGCTAAGTCCATAGACGGTTATTGCTGAGCCAGTCTGATCTTCTTGCATCGAATCCGTACGTACATGCATCATCCCTCTCTCTGTTACCTAATTTGTTTGATTAGACCTAATAAAAAAGGAAAGACATGTTGTGATGTTAGGGTTAAAGAGCTAGTGGATGGCCTCCGATCCTAAGAAATAACCCTACTACGTCTTCGCCGTAAAAGTAAATAATCTTGGACTGGACCGATTCATGCATATATCAGAGAAATTAAGGGTACGGTACGGTGAAGAAATGTTCCGTGCATCATATCCGTTGGATCAATTCCTTGGTCTGGTTAAACTTAAGCAAGAATTAATGCATGTAAATATATAAACCCAGCAAACTACCAGAGCAGCATCAGAGACGCAGTCAAGCAAGCAGTGGTAGCTGACAGAGAAGAGATGTTCCGGCCCGGCCAAGTCCTTGGGTCGCCGTTGAATTGAAGCGATCCAACCATCATACTCAATCTCCATCCGTGGACAAATCGATAACCCACCTGACGCGAACAGAGTGTATAGCTGAGCTGGCGAGCTTCCTTACTTTCAAACCTGCCCTCTTAGATTCGAGTCTCCAATTTATCGGCAAAGATGCTCGTGTTTTTCTGTATTTATTACAGGATTTAACCGATGCTATTCTTTCAGTGGTAGGCGACATACCCGTCGACAACGAGGCGTCTATCGTAACTTCGTCAATCTTGAGAATCTACGTGCTCAAGAGGATAAAGTTGCATGCATATATTGATAGGATGAATGTACCTACGTCTTTACTGTGTTTTAAAAAACCCAGATGACGTTGTCATAGGTACATGTTGCTAGCTAGATAGCTGCAGCTTTGTTTCTTAATTTCTTTATTTGCCCGACTCGGTATGTGGCGAGCGTGACGAAGCTTATTCATTTTTTACATAACTAACTAGCAAATATATCCGTACATTAAAACTATATAAATATATTAATTAGCATATTGTACATATTATACATCATATATATTCAATAATTGTGGCAGAACCAATCCTGAATTATATCGGCTCAAGTACGCGAGTCCACTCTTGAGGGCTTCATCGTACTTCAAACGGTATAATCCCATGGCCTGTCGGGTAACGTCCCGATAAACCACCGAATGCAGGATAAAACAACGTAGCTCGCACGAAGGCGAGTCTAGAGATACATTTGCCATCACATGTTACATCACGTGCAGGTATATTACATGAGTGTTCAAAAGTAACATCAATTCCCAGCTGATGGAAATTATTACAGAACAGTTTTAAGTTTCCAGTCATAGCAGCGTAGTTAAAAACACGGGCACTGTACTTGTCATCGGTACGGATATCATGCTAGCCCTGACATGATATCACTCGGTAGGATCTGTGTTGGCCGGGGACGGGTCCCACTCCACGGACCAACCATCGGGCAGAGGGTAAGGCCACGGTATAGGCAAAGCGGAGTCGTCAGGGGGATTACCTGAACAAAATTCATAAGGTAAGACTGAGTATTCCTCAGCAAGGCTTACCCGTTCATGGTATACTTAGCTAAGTAATTAGACTTATGAAGGCTTTAATTGTTGTGGTAAAAATTTTCAGCTGAAAAGCAACAAAGAGTAGATTCTTAATTTCAAATTTTAGTTTTCAAATTCTAGGTGATTAAGCATTCTAGATAAGCACCTATAACTATTCAAGCATAGTAGAATCTTTAGTCAAACATCATCTTTGATAACCATATAGTTGTTCTTGTTACTCTATGTGGCAAAGGGATCAAACAGTCTCAATCTCCGCGAGAAACGGACGATTCCTGAATCGAATTTCAGCTTTGCAAGGGTAAACCTAACTCACACGCTTGGAACTTCCAGAAATCGTTCCGAAGCAACCGTTTGCCTTTCATTCCGACTCGTGGATCAGAGCCACCACAAGCGACTATAGGACTATACGCACATCCAATGTGCAGGACGTACATCTGTAGAGCGACTACACGACCGTACTTCTGGTTGCCCTGCAACACTTATTCCCATACGTCGAATCAAGTAACTGAAAAAACCAAATACGAGTGGTGGGAGGTATGTCCACTCCTCGGGCCGATTGGTTACTAGGCTTACCGCTTACCATATTTCGCGGCACGTGGCTAGTACTTTCAAATGCTTAACCACCGCTACCACACACTGCGACCTTATCAAATTCATCAACACAGACGGGGTATCATTTCAACCATGATACCTTACATAAATTCCGTCCGTCATCCTTATAGTGAATACAGGGATGTAAACATTGCAATTCCTATATCGCGCGATTGATAGGAAATCACTTGACTTCTACCGGTCCTATTAGCAGAGCATAAATTCGAGAAAGACTCAAGCACAATACATAGGTTCCTAGGGTTCAATGCATCTAGGGTTCCATTTCAACTCTTAGACTTAATGCAGAATATAATAGATAAGCATAAGATTGCATAATGTAGTAATTTAAATACTGGGTTATGCACCGGGGCTTGCCTTCTTGAGTGGGGTTGGGGGCAGAAGTATCAAAGTTTTCCGAACTTTGGTTTGAAGCTTCAGTTAGATCTCCGACGGCGTTCCTGGGGTCTTCAGCTGATTCCACTCCTTGTTCCGGGATTAGCTCGTAGTCCCCGTCAGCGAGAGTAGTCGAGTCTACATGACATGCAAAGTTATAATTTAAGGGATGCATATACTTTTATTTTATTTCACGATAAAGTTGCAATCCAACGAAAATATAATTTACTTATTACACATAACATTTATTTCTCTACTGGGCAGTCATTTATCGGGTATTATCCATTTTATCTAGTTACATTAAGTAACAGGGTTGGTTACCCTAAATATTTAACTAATGGCATGGGGTAACATGTTGAGTTAATTTTAAATATTTAAACTAATTATATTTAATAACTTTATCTATTTTCTTTGCTAAGTATTTATACCAACTCTAGGTTATTATTTAACTATGGACTTATTTTATTTATACAAGAGTATAATATTATCATAGCATGTTTTATTTGTTCTGATTGTTTTACACCTAATCCTAGGTTGAGAATTTAGGGACAGGGTACATTACTCAAGAACAATATCTCAAAATATTTTCATGATTTTGAACATTTAAATCCATAGATATTAAATACACAAGGTTAAATAGGTATTATTCATAATTAAACTCACACATTATGAAAATATTACACAACAGTAGGTTAATTATTTTTCCTAAATACTACATGTCAAAGCCAAACTAACACAGTTGGTTTCACATTTTTACCATTTTTCTACTATTTACTATACATTTTCTTAGCTTATAACTACTTAAACTTGGCATTTAAATTAGAGCACAAACTACTTAGAAACTGAAAGTCAATCCATGAGGAAAGTTGTAGATCTCAAAATAAGGAATCCAACAAATTTTAGTTTGCATTTTTATGATTTTCCCTTGAATTGTTATAGAATTTCAAATTCTGCAATAAAAATAATACAAGGGGGTCCTTAGGGCACTATTTCTATGAGTCACACGCTTTGCAGACAGCCCCTCGGGCTTTTGATTCTTCCCACCCGTGGTCCTTGGCTGTGGTCTGAGAGGGGCAGAGGTTTGACCGGCCGGTTCCGGTGACGGCGATCGCCGGCGGCGAGGGGAAAGTGGTGTGGGAGCATCACCATGTCAGTGCGCACCTAGGGGTGGTCAGGATCGGGTCGGGGTGGACTGTAGCGGCGGCGCGACGAGGACAGTGCGGCCGGCGGCGGAGATGAACGGCGGGAGCGGTGCTCCGGTGGTTGGGGGTGGCGAGGAAGTAGTCGAGGAGCTTCAGGGCAATGTGGAGAAGCTCGGGGTAGAGGCAATTGGGGTCGAGGAGGGTCAGAGAGGGGTGTCCCACGGCGAGCAGAAAGCGACGACGGGTGGAGATCGCCGGCACACGTCGGGGAGCCGGTGTGGTGCACTAGGGGATTAATTGAGGGGTCGCAGAGCTTCACGAGGTCACAAGGAAACTGGCTAGGGGGTTGTCATGGTGCGGGGTTAGCTGAGGCGGCCTGTCCACGGTGAGCAGAAGGCGGCGGCGGAGCTCGTGCTGGCCGGAGCTGTGGAAGACGAGGCTTGGGTGCGGGAGGATGAAATTGAACGGGCTGGAGAGCACCAGTGGGCTACTGCGGTGCTCTAGCAGCGCTGGATTGGGGTTCAGAGGCAGCGAGGGCGGCTGACGACGGTGGGCACTGCTGATGGCGGAGGTCCGGTGAGGGAGTGAGCTTGGGGAAGAGGGAATGCAGTGGAAAAGAAGTGCGGCAATGAGTAAACAAGATCACGGAGTAGTCGTTGGGCATGTTTTAAGACCAGGAACGGTGCTACAGGTGCTAGCAAGAGCTGGCAACGACGTCGAGGGCGTGGCGGCCGGCAGTGGCTCGGGAATGCGTGGCGCGCGCGAAGGAGGGCAGCAGGGGAGGGGAACAGGGCCGAGGGAGGGAGAGGACGACGCGTGGAGGTCGATCCAGCAGGAGGTGGAGCGGCGGCGGCGGCAGAGCGGCGGCCAGGGGCGAGGCACTGCGCCGGCGGCAGGAGGAGCAGAGCAGAGGAGCACGTGCCCGAGGAAGAAGAAGAGAGGGGAGGGGTCCGGGGGGCCTATTTGGAAATCTAAAAAATTCCAGGGACTTCTTTGTAAAGCAAGATTTCTCACTGATCTAAAGGTTTAATGAGAAAATGCCCAAAATGAAAGTTGGAGAGTTTTTTTTCAAACCCTACAACTTTGATTTAGGGTTCAAGTTCAAAAACCCAAAGCTTAAAGCTTTACATGTTAAATTTTGAACAAAAGTAGAATTTGAATTACTTTTGTCCTTACCAAGATGGATTAGATGTAATTTTGGGTATGTTTACAAGTTTTCATGTGATGTCATGATGACTTGCATTCTTACATTTTGGCCCTAAGTAAATTTGAAAGTTACTTTTATATTTCAACTATTTTGCATAAAAGGACCCATGATTTTTTTGTTTTAATCACATCTAGGTCCTGTTTTCATACAAAGACCCATTTTTCATAGAATTCAACACATCTTTTGCACTTTCTTTCCTATGATGATATAAATTTGACACCTAGTGTAACATTTTTCCTAGGTTTTGATGCTATCTCCCATTCTTACCCAATTAGGGCCTATATTTTATAAAATTATAGTTATACCCCTATTTCTTTGTACTACACACATACACCATAGCAAGCATATACTTTTCACATTAAAAAAATCTAATGTCTATATTTCTAATTACCTAAATGCCACAATAATAATATAATACGTGTCGGTTGAGGACTTCACTCTTTTTCTATTTTACTCGTCAAACGCTAATTCTAAATGATTTCGGATCCTTAACTTAACATACGGTCACCAAAATCTTTTTTCAATAGAACTCTATTTGATGGGCCAAGGAATCATTGCTTGCTTTGCTTTGGAAATAGGTAAAGATAAAAATAAAAATAAAGATTTGTTTATTAGTTTCATAACTGTGTATATATAATATTTATTTGTGTGTGTATATATATGTGAAAAATTCATTCTACACGTGCTTGTAGCTACTCCTACATGTGTATCTCATGATGTAGGATGTATCTGACCCAACGAAAGGTATGTATAAAGTGTATGTGATCATATTAGACCATCTCTGATGGTATATACTTTAAGTATACGATCATACATGGATGATATCAACATATTCATTTTTATATAGCAGTACTAATATATAATCGTGATATATTTAAAAAATAGAGATGCTTTTCAAATTTTTCGTGAAGTATCTTAGAATTAGTATATGAACATACTCAAAGTGATAAATGAGTACGTGGACATACGTATGGTAGTATACTGATGGTGAGAGTCGAGTAGCTACAGGCGAGTGCATATATATATATGTATATGTATGTATATATATATATATTAAATATATCATCTCCAACCTTTATTTTTTTTTATTTCTTAAATTCCCCATTTTTAATCTTAAGTATATATGCCACTCCTAGTACTAGCTAGTCCTGCTAGTTCTCCGTCTGACCTAGCTAGTATTTACATGAGTTAACTAGCTCTCGACGCTAAGAATGATACTATATTGTTCCTCTTCCTCATCTGTGCTTAGGTATCTATAAGGAAAGAACTTAGGATGAATTTTGTTTTTTGAGGGAAAGGATGAGTATATTGGTAGTAGTAGTACATGTCATCCGTTTCTTATAAAAATCATCAAAACACAAAAGAAAGCCGGCCTAGTTAGACATGGGCTGAGTTAAGGCCTGCAGCAGAGTTTGAGTGGGTTTGGCTGGGCCAAATTCCTCGCCAATTTCGGTTCACCCTGCACCCCTTCCGGCGGCCACCCACCATCGACATCGGCGGCCTCCGACGACGACCCGCCGCCGGCAACATGGTTGTTAGTTTACCTTCCCTCGCCGATTCCTGATCCGCCTCGCCATGCTGCACGACACCACCCTCGATGCGCACGAGGCTAAACTGCTTGAATTGCCAGGGATCCAGTCATCCAGATCAAAAACCTGAATCGTAGCAGGTCTGAAAATTAAGCAGATGCCTTCTTTTTTTTTGGAGTTTAAGGGCAAAAGCCCCCGTCTTTACTTAACGAAAGACAAGTCAGTTTACAGCGCAACGGTGGAGCTGCCACCATCCAGATTATTACAGTCCAACGCCAAGAGAGCTCACTCTGAAGAACCTTATTACCAGCTTACAGCAAGAGACACTAACAGAAAGAAAAAACTGAAGAAAAACAGCAGATGTCTTCGATCTTTTCGCCATTCTTTGTCTGCATTCTGAATACCGTACCGTTTGTTCTTGTTACTTGCCTGAAAATTACTCTATTCACTACAGTAAAAATCTGTTAGTAGCATCTTCAGATTAATTTCCGGAAAACAATATATAGAAACTCGATATTTCACTTGAATTACTACAGGTAGGCAAGGCAACCTAAGGGCTTTTCTGCTCCTCAACACCTATATATGATGCATATTCCTGTACGCCCTTGTGTAGGTTGCCCGCTGCTGAAGCTCAAGCCAAATCATCTTTAGGGTGCATCTGGCATAGCTTTCAAAGATGATTCTCTGGCTCCAGTGGGAGATCTGCCTAACAGTTTTTTACGATTTTCTGTTGATTCCGTAAAATGATTATGTGAAATGAACTAAGAGGCTGCGAGCCATAAAAAATAGATTCTCCTGATTCTGTGAAGTTATTCTCCATCCTGATTTTAAGAGTTTATAAAAAAATTATTTTCAGCCACATAATTATTTCTGTCTAGGATTCATCTTCTACGGAGAATCAGAACAAAACAAGCCCTTAATTTACCTCTCCGTGTAAAGAGCAAACGCTCTCTGCCCTCTATGGAGACAGACACAGCAATCTTGTGGATAAGAATCACCGGAAAGATGATGACACGTTTGTGGGTGCATCCTCTTTATTTGTGATATTCTTCCTGCCTTTTTGTTGTAGATTGATTGGTTGGTATACCCTCTTGCTAGGGCTAGGGCTAGGCGGCTGCTTCCGAATATACTTGGATTCAGTACTCTGCAAGCTCCGTCTTCTTTTCTACTTTCCTCTCCACTTTCCCACTTCACTGTTCATGTTTCTGCCTAGGTGATTTTTTTTGAAAGAATAAAATCACTTAAACCTCTCAGTTCCATTCCATTGCAAAGTTCGAAGCTTTTCGCGCGCACATCCTACCAAAAGGTGCTTCCACCGATTGCTCTCTCTATGGTGTCATGCTTGTGCAAAAGACGCCATTGGTGCCATTGGTGGGTGGACCAAAGCATAGGATGTAGAATTGGAGGTTCTCTCTTTCACTAGAGCGCTCCACTGAAACTTGTCATTCCTAATGTTACTAGATGCAGGCTGGTGAGTAATCCCTTATTAGCTAGCTAGTGCGCCTTCAATCCCTGATGGTTTCCTGATGATGTTGTGGGTGCCTAGCAACGTGGCACGGAAGAGAGTGGGTTAGAAAGTAAAGAGATCCATTTGTACCTTTTTGTTATTGACCCAATCGATAGAGTGTTAACTGCTAAGTACCCCACCACACCACTACTGCCACTGCCATCAAAGTAATCAAGATTGCATTGTTCTTTTTTTTTTTGTCTAACTTTGTCCTTCCTATCTATGTATCAAGTCCTGATTATATATTATGATGGCTGCTGGTGGGTTATTGTACTAGTACTAAGTACGAATGTTTGGTCCAACAAAAATTGAAAAGTACACACAGGTAGCTACAATAATGGTAGTATTCAACAGCTAGCAGCATCAGATTCTTTTCTTTTTCTCTGAAAAACATTCCTCATATATATAATTATGTGTCAGTTGCCGTCTCTCAGGTTTAAAGGGTAAAGTATGTGTGAAGTCATCAGGAAATTGTCCATATAATATATAGCTCTCCTTGCTCCTTTTTTATGAAAAAAAATCAGAGTCTTGAACATTCAGTGAATGTCTACAGCTAGAGCTGGATAAAAAAAAAATGCTCGCATTGGCTCGCTCGACTTAGAGCTAGCTCGACTCGGCTCGTTGTATTTTGTTAACGAGCTGAGCTGATATTTTTGCTCGTTTGATTAAACAAGCTTGCTCGAGCTGCTCGGGAGTCAAACCAGCCGATGAGTAGCACACCAGCCATCATTGATTAAGGTGCTGTTTGGATCCATATAGCAAAATAGCAAAAGGGTAAAATTTTTGCCATTTGCCAAAAGTGGCAAAAATTTTGCCATTAGGGGTGTTTGGATCCAAATGGTAAAAATTTTGCCTTTTGCTCTTTTGCTGGTTGGATCCAAACAGCATCACTCCATCAGCCCGATCGACAGCCATGGCCCGCGGAGAGAACCAGGAGTCAACGTCCCCGCGGCTTCCCACCATTCGCTCCCCTCCCCTCTGTTCTCCGGCGACCACCACTCCTCCCACAAAACCCAAAGCCCAGGCCCTGCACAGCCCGAACCCGAGCCCGATAAGGCCATGGCCGCCGCCGAGCCGCCGCCGCCCTCCGGGACGGGCTTCTTCGGCATGCTTAGCTTCCGCCGCAGCGCCACCGCCGTCGCCTCCTTCGACCCCGCGCAGGACGACGAGCTCCTCGCGCTCGACGCCCTCCAAGCCCACGTCGCTGACCGCCTCCAGGCACTCTCCGCCCACGCCTCCTCCCCCGCATCCCCGGCCCTCTCCCTCCCGTTCCTCTCCAAGCTCCTCGACGCCGTCCTCTCCTCCGACGCCGCCTTCCGCGCCGTGCTCGCCGTCGGCCCTGTCGCCGCGGCGCTCGCCAGGCCGCCCGCCGACCGCCTCGCCGCAGACCTCCTCGACCGCGCCGTCAAGACGCTCGACGTCCTCAACGCCGCGTCCTTCACGCTCGCCTCGCTCCGGGCCGCGCACCGCGCCGCGCTCACCGCCGCGACCTGCCTCCTCGCCCCGGCGCTGCACCTCACACGCACGCGCAGGGCCATCGCCAGGCTCTTCTCGGACGACGCCAAGGCCGGCGGCGGCGGCTCCGCGCCCTCGCCATCCTCCCGCACCATGCGAGCGCTCTCCTTCAGCGTCTCCAAGAACTGGTCCGCGGGGCGCCACATGAACGCTCTCCTTCAGTCCCCCCGTCGCGCCGCCCAAGCAGGCGCAGTGGGCGGCGCACATGTCGGCGCTCCAGGAGCGGATCGCCGAGGAGTGGAGGCGGAGGGAGAAGAAGGGGTCTTCCTCCGGTCCGGCGCCCACGGCAGGGCTCCTCGCGGAGATGCAGGCCGTTGAGCGCGGCGCGCGCGACCTCAACAGCTTGCTCGAGGAGATTGCCGAGGAGGAGGAAGAGGAGGAGCACGGGATTGTCGGCGAGGAGCGCGCGCGGGAGGTGACGGAGCGCGCCGAGGAGCTGGCGGCGGCGTGCCGGGCACTGGAGGACGGACTGGGCCCCTGGAGCGGCAGGTGCGCGCGGTGTTCCACCGCGTCGTGGCATGCCGCGCCGAGGTCGTCCGCTGCATCGACCACAGCTCCCCGCACCGCCACCGCCAATGCGGAGGCGGAGGCGCGGGGTCGGGCGGCGGGGGCGGAGGCCGAGGCGCGGGGTCGGGCGGCGGGCGGCGGGGGGGGGGGGGGAGGCCGAGGCGCGGGGTCGGGCGGCGGCATCGGGATTTGCTGTTTTGCTACCTCTTCTTGCTCTTTCCCTTTTAACAGAGGGTGTTTGGGTGCTAATGGAAAAAAACAGCAACTTTTTTTCCTTTTGCCCTTTTGCGGTTGGATCCAAACAGGCCCTAAAAGGTGTCCCTCTTTGCTACTCTCTCGGTGTTTTCCGGCCTCGTCGAACCCTCCGCTGCTCGCCACATTGCCGGATGAGAGCACGCGAGACAGAGCAAGGAGGGAAGCGAATAAAACCCATCTCGATTTCCGTGCAAGGCATATAAAAAAATAAAATATTTTATTTCAGAAACCAGTTATTCAAATTAAATTTCGATTGCACCGTTGCGTTTCTTACGTTAAGATATTCAAAACTAGACCACAATCGACTATATTTAGATGATATTTTTTCTAAAATATTTTTATTTATTTTAAAATAATTTCTTTTTCTGAAATATCTGGAATACCTTTTTATTTTTGGATCAACTTTTTTTATGGAATACATTCTATTTGGAATATTTTTCCTGTTGAACATATTTATTTTCAAGCAATATTTATTTTTTTAAACACTATCTGTTCCCGCACTATATGGGTTACGTATGCAGCAGTGATGGAGCACGTGCTCTGCGGTAGTATAAGTAACCGATCGCACGCGCTGAGAATAGAAGTTCCGCGGGAGGGGCAAGGCTGCAGCTGTTGGCCCGCATGTCAGGAGGCATGTGGTAGGTCCTACCTTATCTCTTCCCATCCTCGTCTTCTCCTTCGTCCCTCTCACCCGGCTGCCCTTTTCTACTCTTTCCCATCACTTAAATGTTTACTGCTGCTCTCGCTGTAGGCAACAGAGGGCGCAACATTGAGGAAGAGGTCGTCGTGCCACCCATCGCCACTCGAGCTAGCACCACCATTGTCCTGTTGTTCTACTTCTCAAGGGCATCATCAAGATCATGGTGGATGGCGGCGACAGCGGCCAACGACAACATCGGTCAGATGGACGGTTGGAAGACCGTGCTGCCGGCGTCATGAACCTCAAGGGACTCAGTTACCTGCTACTTGTTGTCAAGTATATGCCTACTATGCATTCGGCAACGAGTATTTGATGATAGATAGTTTGTACATCAGGTGTTTGATGATTGAGATGCCGAACAAAACTTCCAGTGGATAGAATAAGTATTCCTGATGATATTTTTATTAGTATATATGATTTTATGATATATTTTTCGTATAATATGCATCTATCATTTGAAATAGACCTGTGTAAATTTAACTATCTAATATTGTTGAAACGATAGCACATGCGAAGCGCGCTAAATGTTGTAGTGTTACTAAAACAGCCGTACGACCGGGGACAAAGCGATGAGCCCGTCGATCCCAGGCAAACAGCCTAGCCTCTTCAACTCCGGGTCAACGGAATGTCCAAGCCTATCTTCCACTTAAAGAAAAGATAAAAATAGGAAGTCTTATCCATTCGCAACAGTAGTCCGCATCGGCCGCTCGCTGCCGTCGCCTCCCTCTCCGGGCTGATGGCTGGCGCTACCTCGGCGAGCAGGAGATGACGCTCGTCTCGTCTTGTGCCGCCATAGACGACCACAGGGAGCATCGGAGTGAGTCACGATTTCGCCGGCGTCGCCGCAGTCCGTCCACCCCGTCCTTCCGACTCCGTGGCATGGGCGTGGGCGTGTGACGACCCATCACCGTCCGCCGGCCTCGCATGCTCGCCGGATGCTTGTTCTCCTCCTGTGGCCTCACCTATCTGCCCCCCACGCGAACAGGCAAGCTCTTCCTGCAGTTATTCTCTCCAATCGAGATGCAAGCAATCACCAGCTTTATATTTCCTCTTTCCCCAAATCAGGACGGCAGCACTAGCTGTTCATCTTCTTTGTCTGCTTCTTTAGCAACTGAGCAAGCAACAGGCCAGCGGCCACCGTGCCGCCGCTTCGTGGACCCCATTGTCTTCGTACTTGAGCTCGTGAGCTGGAACGAGCTGGCTCGAGGTTTTTACGAGCCGAGACGAGCTAGAGTTTCCGCTCGTTGTCTTAACGAGCCGAACTGAGCCAGCTCGATATCTTAACGGCACTAGCCGAGCCGAGCCGAGCCGGTTTGATATCGAGAGTTCTTAGACTCTAAATCTAAATTAAAAATGAGAAATTTCAAAGAACAAGAAACAAAGCTATAAAATAAATAAAGAAATCTAGAAGACTAAACTTTAATTTTCTTCTTCGTTCCCCCACTTCTACTTTGCAATGTCTTCACGCGGCACCAATCCATCACATCTCCTGTCTATGCTCGGATAATCTATTGCTTTCTATATCTTTCCACATAAATCACCGCCTAGCGCATGGGTGTGAGAAGATACTTAAATTGCCTCCAGGAAGGGAATGGCACCACAAGGTGTCACCAATATCAACGCCAGCATAATGCCGGATAGGATTCCCTCAAACGGTTTCCCCTAGCACCCGACGATAACATGGATCTGCAGATGGTGTATCGGCAAAGCCTCCTAGAAGAAAAACGGCGCAAGAAGCATTGTCATTGTTGGTTGGCGTGATGCCGGACTGAGATTTCTCCCCATGCACCCCGGAGCAACCTCCGCATGCCTGCACCCACCAGGAGCACCAGCCGATGGTCCCTCCAACGGCCGAGCCTCCAGCAAACCATCCATCCCGCCGTCGCACCAGCGCACCCCCCAACCCCCCGCACCCCCATCCCCACCCCCGCGCCTGCAAGCACGCCCCTGCCACGTAGCAGTCACGCGGCCACCCGGCGCTGGGAGGGGAGCGGCGGTATGGAAGCGGGGCAAGAACTGAGCGGGTCAAGGCGTGCGCCTGCACTCCACGGCGCTCGTTTCTCGTAGCCGTCACCTCTTCGCTAGGCAGCAAGCGCTCATGCCAAGCGTGCAGGCTTGACGCCGGCCAGGCGTGCAGCCACGCCCCACTTAGCCGCCAGCGCCCCATGCTCGGCGATCCACTGCTGCCCATCTGAAGCTGGCGGCGGCTAGATCCGGCAATGGGGACGCCAGAAACACCTCCGGCGAAGCCGGATCCACCACCCACCGACTGGCTGCTGCCGCCATGAAGACTCAAGGAAGAAAGTTTGGGCAGAGAGGAAGAGAACCCCACTGCCGCCTTCCTCGCGCCGGCGTAGACTTTCGGTGGCGCGCTTGGGCGGCAGCGAGAGCATGAGAAGGAGGAGCGGATGCCCGCCGGCGGCTGGGATTCCACCCGAGCCGCCCTGGGAGGGCGATGCAGGGGAGGGGAAGCGTCGGCTTTCTCTCCTAGCTTCGCTATGAGCCTTCAGGATGGTTCTTCTATGGATGAACTCTTGTATATATGTTGTCCATAGGTTGCTGCAAGAAACCACCATGCAACAACCGTACCTACTCTAGAAAAGCTGCATATATATACTTTGGCTTCCTACACTGCCGGAGAATGTCACATTGGTACCAGCACATTAGTGCCGGTCAAAAACGAGCCGGCACTAACGTGCCTGAACAGTGCAAGGCGGGCCCGTTAGTGCGGGTAGAAATCCCAGCCGGCACTAACGTGCCATCCCCCCAACAGTCAGACGGCTGCCACAACGGTCAAAACGCACGTTAGTGCCGGTCGGCATATCTAGCCGGCACTAACTTGGTCAATTACAAGTTAGTGCCGGCTGTTTGCTCTAGCCGGCACTAAACGTACACAGTTAGTGCTGGCTAAAACCACCAGCCGGCACTAACTTGTCCCGTATATACCGGCCACTACATCCCCAGCCCTCCATTTCATTTGGCAGTCCTTCTTCCCGAGCCCTCCATTTCCTTTAACCGAGCTCTTCCTCTCTCTTATGGCGTGTTATAGGGGAGGTGCTGCCCATTTTTCCCCAAATTTGTGAGGATTTCACCCATCCAAGTGCACCAAAGGTTAGTAGCTTCTTCCACTCTTCTTTCACGGTGTTTATTCTTTGTTTCATGCTTTCTAGATAAAGAAAATAGTGATTTTAAGGTTGAGGAAAAATGAGCATAATTTTCCGATTTGTTCATTAATTTGAGCAAAATAGAATCGATTTATTACTTTTTAGAGAAGGTTTTCTAGATAGTTTGACTATGACACATTTAGAGTAATTTTTTTGAATTATTTCACGGGGACATGTGTATATGTTATTATGCAAAATTTTAGGGATTTTAAGGATGAGGGACAATGAGCATGATTCATTAATTTGTTCATTAATTTGAGCAAGGTAGAATTGATTAGTTGCTTTTTAGAGAATGATTACTATAGAGTTTCACCATCACATATTTAGAATGATTTTTTTGAATTATTTCATGGTGACATGTGTATATGTTATTGTGCCAATTTATTTTGCTTTTTAGTTTAAATTTACTAGATAGGTGGCCTATGACACATTTACATTTTTTTTTGAATTACTTCATAGTAACCTATTTTTAGGGATAATGAGCATGATTTTTTTTAATTTGTACAGATGGACCGGCAATGGATGCACGGAAGCCGGAGCACCTCGGCGTGGATTCAGGGTTTAGATTCTTTTCTCAAGGCGGCAATGGCAAATAGATCGCCAAAGGGTTTAATGTGTTGTCCATGCAGTGTTTGCGAAAATAAAAAGGAATTCCGAAAAAAAGAAACTCTATGGAATCACCTGGTCTTGAATGGTTTCATGAGTAACTATAGCCTTTGGACTAAGCACGGCGAAGTTGGAGTTATGATGGAAGATAATGAAGAAGATGACGATGGTGATAACAATCTTCCAGATTGGGCATGGGTTCATGAAGCAGGTGGCTTTCAAGATGAACCAATGGACGAGGGTGAAGCAAATGTTGCACAAGAGGAGCCACCTGACGAGCTAGGTCAGGCGTTGCTTGATGCACAGAAAGACAGTGACACTGTGAAGGAGGCATTAAAGTTTGAGAAGATGTTGGAGGATCACAAAAGGCCGTTGTTCCCTAGTTGCAAACCGGAGCAGAAGAAGTTGGTACCACGCTAGAGATGCTGAAATGGAAGGCAACTAATGGTGTCACCGATAAGGGATTTGGTGAGCTATTAAATATTGTAAAGAACATGCTTTCTGAGGGTAATGAACTGCCGTCAACAACATACGAAGCTAAAAAGATGGTTTGCCCTCTTGGATTGGACGCGCAGAAGATTCACGCATGTCTTAACGACTGCATCCTGTATCGCGGAAAATACGAGAACTTGGAAGCTTGTCCTATTTGTAGCGCATTGCAGTATAAGATCAGGCGAGATGATCCAGGTGATGTTGATGGGGAGCCGGTAAAGAAGAGAGTTCCCGCAAAGTTGGTGTGGTACTTCCCTATAATACCACGTCTGAAGCGCTTTTCAAAAACAAGGACAACGCTAAGTTGATACGGTGGCACAAAGAAGACCGTAAGGAGGATCACATGATCAGACACCCAGCAGATGGGTCCCAGTGGAGAAACCTTAACCGAGAGTATCCTCAATTTGGCAATGACCCAAGGAATATAAGATTTGCTCTAAGTGCGGATGGAATGAATCCGTACGGTGAGTTTGGCAGCGCTCATAGTACATGGCCCGTGACCCTATGTATGTTCAACCTTCCTCCTTGGTTATGCCTGAAGCATAAGTTCATCATGATGCCGGTGATATAGAAGGGCAAAAGAACCTGGCAACGATATTGATGTTGAAGCGTCCCCCCATCAGGGAAGACTTAAAAGTGTTACTTTATCAGTCCCAGGAGGCTGATAACACTTTTATTACATCAGATGATACATCACCGTACAACTCTTCGCGGCAATGGGCAGTGAAGCGCCACTATCGCGAGGATCACAACAAAAACCCATACTACTACACTAACTACGAAAAAGGGGTCGTCAGAGTCTTGCGCCATGCGGAGCTCCAACGGTGACCTCACCCACAGGCAAGACTGGGTGCAGGACGGGACCCTATTCAACGTCTTCAGGGATGTAGTCGGGGTCTTCCACTGTAAAAGTAAGAATGGGGTGAGTACGAACGTACTCAGCAAGTCCAATCACACCCACGGAGGGGGTACAACAGAATTAAATGCACAGGAAATATTCAAGGATGGAGTTAGGGTTTATTTGCGGAAAGCTCGGTTATATGCAAGGATTCGTTTTGAAAAGCATTTTCGAAATAAGTTTTCAAGTATCAAAGAACACACGATGTGGATCCACGCAGGATCCACGTTTTAAATCGCTACCAGACTCCCCGTCCGCCGTAGCACACAGCACATCTGCCGGACACTTTCCAGACAACTCACGCCCGCCCATCCATCCCAGAGAAAAATACTAGTTATGTGACCACACCGTAACTTGCCCAGTACCGTGGGCACGGCTATTCGAATAGATTTTAACTCTGCAGAGGTGTGCAACTTTACCCACAGGTGGGGTACCACAGCACGAACACCTTAGTGCCGGTGCAGATCCCATCGAAGCCCTTACCCACCTTAGCTAGACCTGGCTAGCCACCACGGGATCTATCAAGGGGTCATTCGACCTAACACCGAGGTTTAACCGGGGCATAAGTCACACAGAGCTTATCCCGTCTCCTTGATCACCCGCTGCTCCCAGCTCTCCTCATGGCTATCAGACTAGCTAGTGGGGTTAGGCTAAGCCGTTGCCCATACAACGGTCAAGTGGTTTGCACGACAGGAAGCTAGGTGAGACGACACATCAACTCGATCCTTAGGGGTGACAAGATGGATATCTCCCTTTCACGCTCAACCACACAGGTACGAGCACACCAACGGCAATTCACACAGAAATGCCATCCATCCCGTCCGACTCGTTTTTCAAAACCACATTTTACCCTTTCCCACACACACGCATTTTCTTTATAAAATCAGGTGTTCCAGGTATGGTTGTCACAACAAGGGTGGCTATCCTACCATGGTTACGGCACGCAAAACCATGCAATTTTATAAAACAAGCCACTGGGTTGTGTTTATAAAATTTAGGACAAAAACATGCATCAAAGGGTGGAATCGAACTTGCCATCGTCAAACCCTTGCGGGAGGTCCTGATCGAAGCGCTGTCCCTCGGGTTCGGGGTCGCAGGACTGGTCCGCGGTTGCTTGGTTGCAGTCGGGAACTCCTTCGTTCACTTCGTATCCTACGACGCAAACAAACAGGCATGCAATCAAGCGAAAGAATTAAAAGCTTTTATCGTTGGGCTTGAATCGGAAATAATTTAGTTACAGAGTTAGGGGTGGTATCCTTGGGTGGTTTCTTAATGGCATGGCTAAAACTATACTAGAAACGGAGTGGTAAAGTTTCGGGTCAATCGGAGGTCGTTTCGCAAATAAAATGACGAGCTAAAGGGGGTTCGGGTGGTTAAATAGGGCCCCAAGGGTTTATTCGTAAGTGTCTGGAGGGGGCAAGGGCCTATTTGCAAATTCTAGAAATACGCAGGGCACGCTAAAGGATGTCAAGTACAAATGGGTTTGTGTAATGGAGGGTTTATTTTGAATTATTGAAAAGGGCGAGGTTTCTTTTGCAAAGAATGAGTGGATAGGGGTGCTCCTAAGGGGGGGGTTTCTTTGGGGAAATACAGGGGAGGCCAGGGGGTTATGGGCAAAATGCCCTTTCTTCTTCCCCCTTCACGGGAAACAGAGGAATGGGGGGGGGGGGCCTCTGCGCCGGCCGATTCCGGCGGCCGGGCTCCACGACGGCTCGGGGTTTGGGTGGGGAAGGGAGAGGGGAAGGAGGGGATTCCATCCCCGTCCTTACCTCGGGCTGAGGTGGGGCAGGGAGGTGTGGCGACGGAGGCCGGCGGGCGACGGCAGTGTGGGCCGGCGGGGCGGCGAGGGGGGTCTGAGAAGGAAGCTGGGGGGGCGGTGGCGTGGGTTTGTGGAGGTGCCGGGGTGCGGGGGAGAGCTATTTATAGGCGGCCGTGGTGGAGGAGCGGGTGGGCGGCCGGTGGCCGGCGGAGCGGCTCCGGGGCGGCCATTAATGGCGCTAGGGTCGCGACACGGCGGGCGGCAAGGTGCAAGCGCCGAGGGCGGCGTCAAGCACGTGGGGGAAGAGGGGCCGGGCTGCGCGGCACAGGCGACGGCGCGAGCGGCGAGGCGGGGCGCCAGCGGCGGCGGGGCGGCGAGCTGTGCAGCGCGTGTGCGTGGGCCGGACGCGTGCGCGTGCACGGCTCAGCGGCGCATGCGCGTACGGCGGCGTGCGCGGCCGGGGAACGGGCGACGTGGCTGGGGGCCGGAGGCCGGGCGGCGCGGCGTCGCGGGGCCGGGCGCGCGCGTGCGCGCGCGGCGCAGCGAGGCGCGGGCCAGGGCGGGGCGCGGGCACGACGCGGCGCATGGCGTGGCGCACGGCCACGCGGGGGCGAGCGTGCGCGCGGCACGGCAGCACGTGGCCGTGTGGTCGTTCGGGAGCAGAGACAGGGGAAAAGGAAGGGAGGAGAAGAGAGGAGGGAAAGAAGGAAGAAAAAGGGAAAAAGGAAAAGGGAAAAAAAAAGGAAAAGGAAAAGGGAAGAAAGGAAAGAAAGAAGGAGAGAGAGATTGGAAGAAAAAGAAAAGGAAGAAATGGGAGGGAGAAAAAGGAAAAGGGGAGAGGGGGAAGAGACGCGTCGGCGCCGGTCGCGGCGGCGACCGCGGCCGGTCGGCCACGCGCGAACGGGATTCGCGCGCTGCACGAGGAGCGCCGGCGTTAATTGCGGAGAGCGGTCGCGCGCGGTCGACGTGACGCGGTGGCGAGGGTCGAGGCGGTGCGCGTGGGGGACGCCGGGCACTGAGCGGCACAGGGCGGGGATGTGACGGTGCGCGTGTGGCGGAGAGGGTCAGGGTTTTGCGATGAATAAGTTTTTGGTCGGAGCTCCCTAACGCGTAGTTTAGATTTGAAATTTTCGGGGCGTTACAAACCTACCCCACTTAAATGAATCTCGTCCACGAGATTCGGCTGGCCCCTAAACAGATGGGGAAACTCCTTCTTTAGCGCCTCTTCGCGTTCCCATGTTGCTTCTTCTACTCCGTGTCTGCTCCATTGAACTCTGCATATCCGTACTTCGGAGTTTCTTGTCCTCCTAGTGACCGTGTCCAGGATTTTGACCGGTACTTCCTGGTACCGCAGATCCGGTTGCAGGTCTATTGTTTCCACCGGCACGTATTCTCCCTCGGGTACTCTCAAACACCTTCTTAATTGCGAGACATGAAACACTGGATGTATATCCGACATTTCTTCTGGTAACTCCAGTTGGTATGCTACTGCTCCGACTTTCTTCAGAACCCGATACGGTCCAATGTACCGAGGAGCCAACTTTCCTTGTACTTGAAATCTTCGCGTCCCTCGAATAGGTGAGACCTTAAGATAGACAAAATCGCCTGGGTTGAAACTTATTTCTCGCCTCTTCTTGTCTGCGTAGCTCTTTTGTCGCGACTGGGCTGCTTTCAATTTCTCGCGGATCTCCGCTACTTTTTCTTCCGCTTCTTTTATGAGTGCGGGTCCTTCTAGGGCGCGTTCTCCAACTTCTGACCACATCAGGGGAGTTTTGCACTTTCTTCCATAGAGGGCTTCGAACGGCGACATGCCCAGGCTGGCTTGGTAGCTATTGTTGTACGAAAATTCTGCATAAGGCAGACTCTGCTCCCAGTCCTGTCCATAGGTCAGGACGCATGCTCTCAGCATATCTTCCATAATCTGATTCACCCTTTCGGTCTGGCCATCCGTCTGCGGGTGATATGCGGAGCTGAAATCTAATTTGGTGCCCATGGCTTGATGCAAGCTCTTCCAGAATCTAGAGGTGAATTGGGTTCCTCTATCTGAGACAATTCTGCTGGGCACTCCATGTAATTTTACTATGTTTTCCACATAAAGCTTTGCCAGCTTTTCTCCACCGTAAGTGGTTCGTACGGGTATGAAATGAGCCGATTTAGTGAGTCGATCCACTATTACCCATATGGAATCGTGTCCCTTCTGCGTCCTGGGTAGACCCACTACGAAGTCCATTCCTATTTCATCCCATTTCCAAACCGGGATAGGCAAGGGTTGCAATAATCCTGCCGGCCTTTGATGTTCGGCCTTGATCCTTTGGCAGGTATCGCAATGTGCCACAAACCGTGCAATATCCGCCTTCATCCCATTCCACCAATATTTTTGCCTTATGTCCATATACATTTTGGTGGATCCTGGGTGGATGGAGTAGACCGAGTTATGGGCTTCGTCCATGATCATCTGCCGGAAGTCTCCATTCTGGGGCACACAAATCCTATCCTCGTACCATAATGTCCCCTTATCGTCTACTCTGAAACCCGGCGCTTTGTTTTCTCCAGTTTGTTTGCAGATCTTCATTAACTCCTGATCCGAGCTTTGAGCCTCTCTAATTCTATCCTCTAGTGTTGGTTGGACGCTTAGCACATGGCTGGGACCTCGAGGAACAATGTGCACATTTAATCGTGCCATTTCCTCGCGTAGATTGTCATCCTTGGGTCCATAGGATTTCCGGCTTAAGGCGTCGGCTACCACATTTGCCTTTCCGGGGTGGTAATGGATTTCTAAATTGTAGTCCTTAACCAACTCCAGCCATCTCCTCTGCCTTAGGTTCAAATCCGGTTGGGTGAAGATATATTTCAAACTCTTATGGTCGGTGTAAATTTCACACTTATTTCCAATCAAATAATGTCTCCAAATCTTAAGGGCATGCACTACGGCTGCAAGCTCCAAATCGTGGGTCGGGTAGTTCTGCTCATGGGTCCGGAGTTGGCGGGAAGCATATGCAACGACTTTCCCGTCTTGCATCAGAACACACCCTAACCCTTGTCGGGATGCATCACAATAAATGACGAAATCCCGATGAATGTCCGGTAGAGTCAGCACTGGAGCGGTTGTCAACCTTTGTTTCAACTCTTGGAAACTTCTTTCACAAGGTTCCGTCCAGGCGAACTTCTTCTCCTTCTTAAGAAGTTCCATCATGGGTCGGGCTATCTTGGAGAATCCCTCAATAAACCTCCGATAGTACCCAGCTAATCCCAGAAAGCTTCTGATTTCACTAACGTTAGTCGGTCGCTGCCAGTTGGAGACTGCTTCGACCTTTTCTGGGTCCACTGCTACACCTTCCGCGGTCAAAATGTGACCAAGGAAGGCTACTCTCTCCAGCCAAAATTCACACTTGCTGAACTTGGCATATAACCTATGTGCCCTCAGCTTTTCCAATACTACCCGCAGATGTTGCTCATGTTCCTAAAGTATGTCGTCGATAAAGACTACGACAAACTTATCCAGCTCATCCATAAATACTTTGTTCATGAGGTTCATAAAATAGGCAAGGGCATTGGTTAGTCCGAAGGACATTACGGTGAACTCGAACTGCCCGTAGCGGGTGACAAAGGCTGTCTTAGGGATGTCACTTTCTCTAATTTTGAGCTGAAAATATCCTGACCTTAGATCGATCTTGGAAAAGTACTTGGCTCCTTTTAGCTGATCGAAAAGGTCATCAATTCTGGGGAGGGGGTACTTATTCTTAATGGTAACCTCATTCAGTGCTCGGTAATCTACACACAACCTCATACTCCCATCTTTCTTCTTGACAAACAGGACTGGGGCTCCCCATGGCGACGAGCTTGGTCTGATAAAGCCAATTCGTTGCAGCTCTTCTAGTTGCTTCTTTAATTCTGTCAATTCTGAGGCTGCCATCCTATAGGGTCTCTTAGCTATAGGGGAGGTTCCGGGGATAAGGTCGATGACGAATTCTATATCTTTGTCTGGTGGCATACCGGGGAGTTCTTCGGGAAAAACTTCTGGGTATTCGTTTACTACCGGGACTCCTTCTAAGGGCTGGGCTACCATGCTAAACACCATCGGGTCAAACTTACTATTCCGGGTATGGCAGATCACTTGTACTCCTTCAGGGTTTGTTAGGTGTACCACTTTGTCAGTACAGCCTATGAGACCATTGTGTCGGCTTAACCAGTCTATTCCAAGAATCACGTCTATTCCCCCAGACTTAAGTACTACCAAATCTGCTAGAAATTCTACCCCACTTAAATTGATCCTTACCCGTGGACAACCTAATTGACAATTGATGTCGCCTCCAGGCGTCCGGGTTAATAGGGGTGTAGCTAGTAGTACTGTAGGTATTTTGTGTTTTTCCATAAAACTTGAGGATATAAACGAGTGCGATGCCCCAGAATCAAATAGTACTGTTGCCAGAGCTGAGTTGACTAGGTACTCACCGAGCACTACACCCTGAGCTTCTTGAGCCTCCTGCGCATCGATGTGATTGACGCGGGCTCGTCCAAACGACTGCTGGGGCTGCTTCGTCTGCTGACTATTGTCATTGTTGCGGACGGGCACACGGTTGGCACCAGTCAGGGCTGGTCTGGGTCCATTCACTGTGTTGGAGAAGGCTGATGTGGCCGGCTTATTCTTGGCATAAGGGCAATTGGCAATGTAATGCCCTATTTCACGGCAGTTGAAACAGGCCCTAACATTGTTGTTGTCAGGGGCGGCCTGGCTTGCATTGCTCTGCGGGGCCCTCGTGGTATTCTGGCTTCTAGGCGGGGCCTGTGATCCTGTCACTTGAGACTGAGTTCTATACTGCATCGGGGCCTGAGATCTTGGTGCAGTGTAGCTGGAGTTCCTCGGCTTTTGGTAGCGGTCCTGTTGGCGGGCCTTACTTTCTAGGAATTTGCGTTTATTATCTTTCCTCTCTTCGGCTTTGGCCCTCTCCGTGAGGATGGCTTTGTTCATCAGGGTGTTGAAGTCCGGATAGATCTGTGGGGTAAGCAAGGTCCGGAGTTCTGGGCTTAATCCCTTCTTGAACATGTCTTGTTTCTTATCGTCGTCGTTCACTTCTTCCGGCGCATATCGGGCCAATTCTATGAACCGGTGGGTGTACTCCTCCACCGTCATGCTTCCTTGTTGTAGTGCGCGGAATTCATCTGCCTTGCGCTTCATGGTGGGCGAAGGAATGTGATAGCGGCGGAACTCCCTTACGAATTCTCCCCAGGTGATGGTAGAGGCATCTTCGGCTGCGGCACAATAGTTTTCCCACCAGGATAATGCCGTTCCGGTGAGCTGGTGGGCTGCCAGAAGGACTTTGTCCCGGTCCTGGCATTCGAATGGTTCGAGCTTCCTCTGAATCACTCGCAACCAGTCGTCAGCATCCAACGGGTTGCAGGACCCGGCAAAGGTGGGTGGCTTGGTCCTTAGAAAGGCCGTCAGCTTGTCGTTCATATTCTGCCCTCGTGGCTGCCGGTTAATGAGGGCATTCGCCAGTGTTTCCAGAATGAGGGTCTGGTTATGGATTATCTGCGCCAAGTCTCCGAGGGGCGGGGGTGGTGGTAGTTGCTCTCCTCCTTGATTTTCTCCTCGGTTCTGGCTTACTTCTTGTTCTGCCTGAGGAGGATTTTGTCCAGCAGGCGGTGCTCCGGCACCAGCGGCTGCGGGGTTCCGGCCACGGGAGGCCCTCGTGACGCTCCGGGGAACCATCTGTTGATTGGGTAGAGTGGGGTTACGATTAGGTGATGTTTAAGTTGTTTAATTCGTATATATAAGGCAGAATCTACCTTCTGCCGGTACTCATATAAACAATCAGCACACAACAAATCAGCACACATATCACAAACAACAAGCACAAACTATTTTATTACTGCAAGGGGGGTACAACTTGGGGGTACGACTAGGTCTCGTGCTACTCGGCCAGGGTCTCATCTTAAGGGTACGGCGTAAACAGAAAGGCCGGGGAGGGGCATCACTGGGATGGCGTCGGTCACTCTACTTGCATGGTGTGTCTTCTTCCGGGGCGGACAGGGTGAGAGGTTCTCGCTTGCCGTCTTCTGGGTTCCCATCGGTCAGGGGCTGCATTGCAGCATCCCCTTCGTCGGCGGCAGCAGAACTTTCAGGATTCTCGGGTGGGGCTCGTGTGCTCCCAAAGAGTGATCCCCACCCTATGACGGGTGTCCCGAGTAAAACATGGTCTTCCCCTATCGCCGGGACTGGTGTCCCACTTTGGGTCCAATCTTGCATACGTCGGTCTCGGGCCTGCCTGAGGCTCTCTTGGGCGACTGCTTCGCTGCTGACCGCGGCTGCGGCTCTCGCCTCGGCATGGGCGGCTCGGATCTGCTGTATCCTCACCGCGAGCTCTGCTTGCTCGGCTCGATGGGTCTGCTCCCTTAGAAGGTTGGCTTGCTCATCAAAGAGTTGGTCCAGGGCGGCTAGGTAAGTAGCCACTTGGTACAGGGGGCCTTCTTCGTGGCGACGTCGCTCCAGGTTTCTCATGCGTGCTTCCCAGACTGGGGTTCTGATGGCCGGCGGGAAGAACTTCGCTGGCGTGGGGGCGAGGTGTTCTTCAAAAATCTAGCACAAATAACGGAGTGCTTTTCGGATGGCCAAGGGGTAGGTGTCTTGGTGTCTAAACCCTGTGGCGGTAGCTCACCAAGGCTGGATGTCGGGGTAGCGGTTGCTCCTGGCGATGACCAGGATCACCCTGCAGCGGAGGGTACCATGGTGCTCGTACTCTCGGCTGTAGTACCTTGGGCGTTCTGTAACGCCAAGGTCCTCCAGGGTGTTGATTAAGAGGCCGGGAAATCCAGGTGCAGCTTGGCAATCGCCCTGGGTCCATCCTTCCTCAGCCATCTGAAACAGAAACAGGGTAAACAAATTTTGTACAGGTACAACGAGGGAGTAGATAACATTTATTATTGCAACATGGGGGGTACAGTTTCCAGGGGCACGGGGTTATTAGGGTCGGGTTCTAGCTTGGAGTGCTAATCCTATTACGGGGATTCTTCCTCGGTTCTGATAGAGCGCTTCTTTATTGGAAGGAACCAATCCATCTCGTTTTTGGTCTGAGTACCCTTATCCCAATGGATTTCCATGGGTTCTTCTTCTTCTTCCTCTATCCATCCACCTATTCCATTGCGGTTCTCGTATTCTTGCATCTGGGCTTGGAGAGCGGCTAAGGAATGCTCCGCGCTTGCGGCTCTCGTCCGTTGTTCCTCCAGCTCCTGGGTTATCTTTTCAATCCCATGGATTAGCTGCTTCAGTTGTGCCGCCTGTTCGCGGTAGAGTGCATCCAAGCCAGTAAGGTAGATGGACAGGTGGGAGACCGTGTCTTCCAGGTCTTCTTCTTCTCGTCCAAGTCCCCTCATTCGGGCAATCCAAGTGCGCCCTCTTCCCTCAGCGGGTGGGAAAAATCCCATAGGAGTCCGCTGAAGGTGGTGCCTGTAGAGCACACGCAGTCGTCGCAGGGCTTTACGAGCGGCCTTTCGATAGGTGTCGGGGAAGCGGAAACCAGTGGTGGAGATGAACCAAAGGTCCACATCAAGGTAGCGTGTGCTTTTCTCCACAAAAACCATTATGTCGCACCGAAGGGTGCCTCCGGCGATGTACTCACGGTAGGCATACTCCGGTGGTTCCATAATCCCGACGCGTTCCAGGCTGAGCAATAGTAACTTGGGAAGGCCGGGCTCTGCGTGGCAGATTCCGTTAACCCATCCATTGCCAGCCATCTGGAACAAGGCAAAGACCAGTGGTGAGTGTTTGTGCAGAAAATTTCTAAATCGGGACAAGTTCTAGGGCCTAAAAAGGGGTCTCGCTCCTAGGGTCACGTCCTACGGCCAGTCTACGGCTCTGATACCACCTGAAGCGTCCCCCATCAGGGAAGACTTAAAAGTGTTACTTTATCAGTCCCAGGAGGCTGATAACACTTTTATTACATCAGATGATACATCACCGTACAACTCTTCGCGGCAATGGGCAGTGAAGCGCCACTATCGCGAGGATCACAACAAAAACCCATACTACTACACTAACTACGAAAAAGGGGTCGTCAGAGTCTTGCGCCATGCGGAGCTCCAACGGTGACCTCACCCACAGGCAAGACTGGGTGCAGGACGGGACCCTATTCAACGTCTTCAGGGATGTAGTCGGGGTCTTCCACTGTAAAAGTAAGAATGGGGTGAGTACGAACGTACTCAGCAAGTCCAATCACACCCACGGAGGGGGTACAACAGAATTAAATGCACAGGAAATATTCAAGGATGGAGTTAGGGTTTATTTGCGGAAAGCTCGGTTATATGCAAGGATTCGTTTTGAAAAGCATTTTCGAAATAAGTTTTCAAGTATCAAAGAACACACGATGTGGATCCACGCAGGATCCACGTTTTAAATCGCTACCAGACTCCCCGTCCGCCGTAGCACACAGCACATCTGCCGGACACTTTCCAGACAACTCACGCCCGCCCATCCATCCCAGAGAAAAACACTGTTATGTGACCACACCGTAACTTGCCCAGTACCGTGGGCACGGCTATTCGAATAGATTTTAACTCTGCAGAGGTGTGCAACTTTACCCACAGGTGGGGTACCACAGCACGAACACCTTAGTGCCGGTGCAGATCCCATCGAAGCCCTTACCCACCTTAGCTAGACCTGGCTAGCCACCACGGGATCTATCAAGGGGTCATTCGACCTAACACCGAGGTTTAACCGGGGCATAAGTCACACAGAGCTTATCCCGTCTCCTTGACCACCCGCTGCTCCCAGCTCTCCTCATGGCTATCAGACTAGCTAGTGGGGTTAGGCTAAGCCGTTGCCCATACAACGGTCAAGTGGTTTGCACGACAGGAAGCTAGGTGAGACGACACATCAACTCGGTCCTTAGGGGTGACAAGATGGATATCTCCCTTTCACGCTCAACCACACAGGTACGAGCACACCAACGGCAATTCACACAGAAATGCCATCCATCCCGTCCGACTCGTTTTTCAAAACCACATTTTACCCTTTCCCACACACACGCATTTTCTTTATAAAATCAGGTGTTCCAGGTATGGTTGTCACAACAAGGGTGGCTATCCTACCATGGTTACGGCACGCAAAACCATGCAATTTTATAAAACAGGCCACTGGGTTGTGTTTATAAAATCTAGGACAAAAACATGCATCAAAGGGTGGAATCGAACTTGCCATCGTCAAACCCTTGCGGGAGGTCCTGATCGAAGCGCTGTCCCTCGGGTTCGGGGTCGCAGGACTGGTCCGCGGTTGCTTGGTTGCAGTCGGGAACTCCTTCGTTCACTTCGTATCCTACGACACAAACAAACAGGCATGCAATCAAGCGAAAGAATTAAAAGCTTTTATCGTTGGGCTTGAATCGGAAATAATTTAGTTACGGAGTTAGGGGTGGTATCCTTGGGTGGTTTCTTAATGGCATGGCTAAAACTATACTAGAAACGGAGTGGTAAAGTTTCGTGTCAATCGGAGGTCGTTTCGCACATAAAATGACGAGCTAAAGGGGGTTCGGGTGGTTAAATAGGGCCCCAGGGGTTTATTCGTAAGTGTCTGGAGGGGGCAAGGGCCTATTTGCAAATTCTAGAAATACGCAGGGCACGCTAAAGGATGTCAAGTACAAATGGGTTTGTGTAATGGAGGGTTTATTTTGAATTATTGAAAAGGGCGAGGTTTCTTTTGCAAAGAATGGGTGGATAGGGGTGCTCCTAAGGGGGGGGTTTTCTTTGGGGAAATACAGGGGAGGCCAGCGGGTTATGGGCAAAATGCCCTTTCTTCTTCCCCCTTCACAGGAAATAGAGGAATGGGGGGGGGGCTCTGCGCCGGCCGATTCCGGCGGCCGGGCTCCACGGCGGCTCGGGGTTTGGGTGGGGAAGGGAGAGGGGAAGGAGGGGATTCCATCCCCGTCCTTACCTCGGGCTGAGGTGGGGTAGGGAGGTGTGGCGACGGAGGCCGGCGGGCGGCGGCAGTGCGGGCCGGCGGGGCGGCGAGGGGGGTCTGAGAAGGAAGCTGGGGGGCGGTGGCGCGGGTTTGTGGAGGTGCCGGGGTGCGGGGGAGAGCTATTTATAGGCGGCCGTGGTGGAGGAGCGGGTGGGCGGCCAGTGGCCGGCGGAGCGGCTCCGGGGCGGCCATTAATGGCGCTCGGGTCGCGACACGGCGGGCGGCAAGGTGCAAGCGCCGAGGGCGGCGTCAAGCACGTGGGGGAAGAGGGGCCGGGCTGCGCGGCACAGGCGACGGCGCGAGCGGCGAGGCGGGGCGCCAGCGGCGGCGGGGCGGCGAGCTGTGCAGCGCGTGTGCGTGGGCCGGACGCGTGCGCGTGCGCGGCTCAGCGGCGCATGCGCGTACGGCGGCGTGCGCGGCCGGGGAACGGGCGACGTGGCTGGGGGCCAGAGGCCGGGCGGCGCAGCGAACGACGGGCGGCGCGGCGTCGCGGGGCCGGGCGCGCGCGTGCGCGCGCGGCGCGGCGAGGCGGGGGCCAGGGCGGGGCGCGGGCACGACGCGGCGCACGGCGTGGCGCACGGCCACGCGGGGCGAGCGTGCGCGCGGCACGGCAGCACGTGGCCGTGTGGTCGTTCGGGAGCAGAGACAGGGGAAAAGGAAGGGAGGAGAAGAGAGGAGGGAAAGAAGGAAGAAAAAGGGAAAAAGGAAAAGGGAAAAAAAAAGGAAAAGGAAAAGGGAAGAAAGGAAAGAAAGAAGGAGAGAGAGATTGGAAGAAAAAGAAAAGGAAGAAATGGGAGGGAGAAAAAGGAAAAGGGGAGAGGGGGAAGAGACGCGTCGGCGCCGGTCGCGGCGGCGACCGCGGCCGGTCGGCCACGCGCGAACGGGATTCGCGCGCTGCACGAGGAGCGCCGGCGTTAATTGCGGAGAGCGGTCGCGCGCGGTCGACGTGACGCGGTGGCGAGGGTCGAGGCGGTGCGCGTGGGGGACGCCGGGCACTGAGCGGCACAGGGCGGGGATGTGACGGTGCACGTGTGGTGGAGAGGGTCAGGGTTTTGCGATGAATAAGTTTTTGGTCGGAGCTCCCTAACGCGTAGTTTAGATTTGAAATTTTTGGGGCGTTACAGATGTGTTCCTGCAACCCTTGATGGATGATCTCTTACTGCTCTGGAAAGAAGAAGGTGTACATGTGTGGGATGAGTATAAACAGGAGTCTTTCAACCTCCGAGCTTTGCTTTTTGTATGCATCAATGATTGGCCTGCACTTGCAAAACTTTCGGGACAGTCGAACATGGGATACATGGCCTGCACCCACTGTTATGATGAAACTGATAGCATTTATTTGAAACACTGTAAGAAGTGAGTATACATGGGCCATCGCCGATTCCTTCCTACCGATCACCCCCTAAGAACCGAAGGGAAGCATTTCAAAGGAGAGCCCGAAACTCGTCGTAAGCCTCTATTCCGTAATGGAAAGCATGTGTGCTCGATGATCAAGGATGTGAAGGTAGTATTTGGAAAGGGTCCCGGTAGCCAACCTGTTCTGAAGGATGACCAGGGACATATTCCAATGTGGAAGAAGAAGTCTATATTGTGGAACCTACCTTATTGGCAAGTCTTATAGGTTCGCAATGCAATTGATGTGATGCATCTGTCGAAGAATCTTTGCGTCAACCTACTAGGCTTTCTGGGAGTGTATGGTAAGTCAAAAGACACATTGGAAGCAAGACGCGACATGTGGATGCTAGCTGGACGACAAGGCTTGCAACCCGAGAAGAGAGACAAAGGACGCCACTATTTAAAACCTGCCAGCTATAATCTGAGTAAAGAGGAGAAGGAAAGCATGTTCGATTGCTTGAACAGTATCAAGGTCTCGTCTGGGTACTCCTCAAATATACAGGGCATAATAAATGTGAAAGAGAAGAAAATCCAAAACTTGAAGTCCCATGACTGCCACATTCTGATGACACAATTACTTCCGGTTATACTGAGGGGTGTTCTACCGGAAAATGTGAGATTGGCAGTTGTAAAGCTTTGTGCATTCATGAATGAAATTTCATAGAAAGCAATTAATCCAAATAATCTAATAAAGCTGCAGAAAGACATTGTCGAATGTCTTGTCAGTTTTGAGATGGTCTTCCCACCTTCCTTCTTCAATATTATGACACACCTTCTAGTTCATATTGTGACAGAAATAACTATTTTGGGTCCTGTTTTTCTACACAATATGTTCCCTTTCGAGAGGTTCATGGCAGTATTGAAGAAGTACATGCGTAAACGTTCTCGCCCAGAAGGATGCATTGCTAAGGGCTATGGAACCGAGGAGGTCATTGAGTTTTGCGTTGACTATCTTCCTGATCTCAATCCGATTGGGCTCCCCGTGTCGCACCATGAGGGGCGACTAAAGGGAAAAGGCACACTAGGAAAGAAATGTAATGTGCACATCCCTTGTCATGAATTCAGCCAAGCAAACTTCACGGTTCTTCAGAATTCATCCAAGGTGGCTCCATATATTGATGAGCACATGAATATTATACAGTCTGAAAATCCACAAAAGAATCTTGCTTGGATTACACGCCAACATATAAAAACTTTTGACGGCTGGTTCAGACGAAAATTATTGGGCAACAACACAGTTGATCAAGAATTTCAATGGCTGGCTAGGGGACCATCTGCCCAGCAATACCAAGGGTACGAAATCAATGGGTATACATTTTATACGAGAGCTCAAGACAAAAAAAGCACCAACCAAAACAGTGGTGTCCGTATGTGTATAGTAAACAGTAATGGAGAAAAGAACAACTACTATGGTGTCATAGAAAAGATATGGGAACTTGAATATGGACCCATAGTTGTCCCTTTATTTCGTTGCGAATGGGTGGCTGGAGGAGGCGTAACAAAGGACCGGTATGGGATGACCATAGTTGACTTTAAAAAGATTGGATATAAAGATGAACCATTTGTTCTAGCCAAGGATGTGACACAAGTGTTCTATGTGAAGAACATGTCGAGCAAACCGAAGAAGAAGTCAGATAAGACGCCTAAAGCAGACAAGGCTGGAAATGAGCCGAAACGGCGCATAGTTCTTCCAGGAAAAAGAAAAGTTGTTGGAGTTGAGGATATTTCGGACAATTCGGAAGATTATGACCAGATTGATGACCTTCCTCCATTCTTAGTTGACGTTGACCCTAGCATCCTCTTATCCAAAGACGACACACCTTACTTATGCTGTGATCACGCTCAAGGCACTTTCGTCAAAAGGAAGATTATCAATGTTCCAGTAGATAATGATAATGAGTAGTAGTTTTATATAAATTATATATTGAATTCTCTCAATCAGTGATGTAATGTAACGCACCGCATCGTATTTATCTCAATCCTTGATACTATTTCTCCAAATATGACATAATATCATCTTCAGATAATATTATATTTTTGCATGGTATAAATATTATTTACATTCACTAATTTTGCATTACTAGAAGCATTGAAACATTAAATTACAAATAAATAATCAAGTAATATGCGAATTGATTACATCATTGTATAGGCTACTATTGAAAAGTTTTTTGAAGAATTTTGCATGGATCAAAACGAAATGTTTTCGATTTATTATGAATAACAGAAACATATACACATATAAACCCTTTACGCTACACATAATTGATAATGGTTGCATATTCGTTAATTTACTTCAAATTACTATTATTATTGTGTACATATAATTACTATAATTATTGTGTAGCTAAAAATAAGATATAAATTTTTGTTATATTATTCTAATTATTAAGCCTATTATGAATAAATATATGAATATTAAAAATTTAGTGTAAATGGGAACTGGCGTGGCCAATTTCGGCGCGGATGGTACACATTAGTGCCGGCTGAGCCCGTTAGTGCCGGCTAGTAAGACTAGCCGGCACTAACTTGTCCATCTGACGTCACGTGGGCACGTTAGTGCTGGCTGGTAATGTCAGCCGGCACTAACCGAGCCATCCCCCCCAACAAATTAGCCCCTTCGCCCAATTCAGATCGACGTCGCCCCCAACTTACCCGCCGCCCCGACGTCCTCGCGCCATTGCTGCCGCCGCCCAAAGCTCCGGCCGCCGCGCACCTCCGCGCAGCCCGGGCGCCCGGCTGCCCCTGCCGCCTCGGGGTCCTCGCGCCACTGCTCCGCGTCCTCGCGCCATTGCTACCGCCGCCCGAAGCTCCGGCCATCGCACACCTCGTCGTCCTCGCGCGCGGCCCGTTCGCGCAGCCCGGCCGCCCGGCTGCCCCTGCCGCCTCGGGGTCCTCGTGCCACTGCTCCGCGTCCTCGCGCCATTGCTGCCGCCACCCGAAGCTCCGGCCGCCGCGCACCTCGTCATCCTCGCGGGGCCCGTTCCCCGGAGCCCGGCCGCCCGGCTGCCCCTGCCACCTCGAGGTCCTCGCGCCACTGCTCGGCGTCCTCGCGCCATTGCTGCCGCCGCCCGAAGCTCCGGCCGCCGCGCACCTCGTCGTCCTCGCGCACGGCCCGTTCCACGCAGCCCGGCCGCCCGGCTGCCCCTGCCGCCTCGAGGTCCTCGCGCCACTGCTCGGCGTCCTCGTGCCATTGCTGCCGCCGCCCGAAGATCCGGCCGCCGCGCACCTCGTCGTCCTCGTGCGCGGCCCGTTCCGCGCAGCCCGGCCGCCCCTGCCGCCTCGAGGTCCTCGCGCCACTGCTCGGCGTCCTCACGCCATTGCTGCCGCCGCCCGAAGCTCCGGCCCCCACCGTCGACCCCTCCCTCCGGACCTCCTCCTCGCCCTCCAATCGCAAAAACGGATTCGCGGTGAGCACCTTGTTCTCTACGACAATCTACCTGTCTACGACAATCTTAGATAGCATTTTTGTTTGTTATTTGCTTGGCTGCCGCATTTCGGAACTAAGGACAACATTCAGACCTGTTCTGACAAAAAGCATAGGTGTTTTATCTGTATTTCTAGCAAATTAGATAGTAGTTCCTCTTATAAATGGCTATGCAAAGCACATCACTAAGAACAAATTTAGCGAAAAAAAGGCATATACATATGCAAAGTTTTAGGTACCTAAATTATTTGATTCAGAGCCATGTGATTCTCCATTCCAACAATAGCATAAGATATTGTTCCAGCTGTCCTTATATAGCTTTCTTCATCATCATCGTATATATTTACAATCTGAATATGCATAGTAGGAAGCTCTATGAAACAGCTCATATTTCTCAACCTGTTTGGATGCGTACCGATTCGTTGTGTGTGTGTCTGTGTATGCATACCGAAACTGAGTTCGATAATTGAGATTTAACTGTACACTTGCGCATCTTTGCAGCAAGTCTAGTCGATCACTGTGAGAATTAATTTTCTCTGTCTGATGATAAGAGTATTAGCCAATTTTGTTATATGTGGAGTTTTCTTGTTGACTAGAGAGCCATTCGGGCACTCGATGGATTGCCTCGTTGGCATTATAATGACAACGGCAGTGGAGTATTTCATGTTTTCCCAACATTTCCAAGTAAGAAACAGATGAGCTGAGAAGCTCAATAGTATAAGCTTCTATCACCTTCCTGGCTGGGGGAGGTTTGCAAATATTGTCTTATACAGAATTCTCTTTAGGTTTGGAACTTCAGTGACCAAGCTTTCATTAGTAAGCAGTGCAATATCTTGCCTTTTTCATACGTGTATCTGCCTTTAGTTTAAAACTAGTTTGGTTGTCAACTTTTCATTATTATTAGCTTGGCTTGCTCAGAACTCAAATTTGTCTTTGTTCTGCTAATGACCAGATGTGAAGGATTGATGCTCGCGTGAAAGATCCTACAAGGCTAAAATTGATTTGAAGCGCTAGCTTTCTTAATTCTCGTATGTTGAACTATGCTCCTCCATGCTAAGGAGCCACTTAGCATTGCTTATACTGTTATACAGTTATACATGAGTAAATTATTAGGAAAAAGAATTGCTTATACTGCCATCTGGATCGGAAATTAAATCAACTTTCTCTTGAGTAATCAGGACATCCTAGTAGGTTCTACCTGGCCATTGAATTGTTAGCAGACGTATAAATTCTTTGGTGAGGATTTACAGCAGCTTAAATATGAAAGGAAAGGAGTAATTTAGTCCAGTGTGTAAGGACCCATGTAGTTTAGTCCAGAATTATTTGTGAAAGCTATTCAGTCTGAGACGCAATGTGTAGATATCAAAGAATCTTCAGTGTCCAGGGTGAAAGCTATTTGTTCTGTCCAGGGTGAATGATGTTTTTTGATTACCTGATCTAGTTTTAGTGTGGCCAGTTCTGTCCAGGGTTGGTGAAAGCTACAGTGAAATGATGTTCAGAATTTTCAGTAAGGTCTATGCCTACTGCTAATTCTAGCTTTAGTTTAATATTTGGTGTATAGTTGAGAACTTGCAATGATAGTCTGTGATTTGCTTTTCTGTTCCAGTGATCAGTCAGCATAGTATGGCATCTACAATGCTGATTTGCCCTGAGTTTTTTGTGTTCTATGTGAATGCTGTTGATCTTCCGGCAATGCACTGGCCCCGATTCGCACACAGGAGGCCCGAGCATGGAGGCGGGGCAGGCCGGGCCGTCAACCTCGGGCGGAGAGGCATCTATTAATTGTTACTAAATAATTCTTTTCTGTATATATAAATTTAGGAATTTGTTTTGTTCAGTTGTAAAAGATATTAACTTATTTTGGATTAAAATATGGTTGCTTTTATATACCTTGATTCTATTTGCCTGTTAGTTAAAAGGAGACTCTAAATACTTTTTTTGTTTTATGTGTGTGCTTAGCTGTTGGAAACGAGTTTAGTAACGTGTAATTGAAGGAAACACTTCAGGCTAAAACCAGTTTAAAACTAAGCTCACACATCAGCACCTAACTGTTTTCTTTATGAGTATGGTTGCTTTGTTTACTCGGTAAATGATTGCATTTAAGTGCACAGTAACTTGATTAAGTATTAAGACGATGGTTGGTGCATTTAAGCCGGCACCTTGGTGTTTTGATTTCTGGATCTAAATAACCATGTGAGCATTTATGAATATAAACATGTGTACAATATTTTTGCAAATACATACATTTTATTAGTACTAGAAAATATTTAATGTTTTTTTATTGTTTCGGGTAGTGGAAATGGATCCTACGGACAACCAAGCGAGTTAATGCACGAGCTCATTTGTGGTAGTACTGGGCACATAGCTCCAGAGTTTCATGAGGACGAGAACGATGGCAGCCAATTTTTAAACTTGCATTATCATGGCGATGAGGAGCAAGATATTAGTGGGGAGGAAGAAGAAAATGTCGAGGAAGCCGAGGTATGAAAGTTTAGTGATTCTTTCAGGCATCAGGATAAACGTTTTGTCAATACCTGCCGCGACGTCCACTAGTTGCTAGCAACCCGCTTGATAAATTTGCGATTCTTTCAGGCATCAGGATCGACGAAGCCTAAATGGAAACATGGCTCCAAGAGGAAGATGGTAGGATGTACGACCATCACGGAGATCAACGAAGCAACCGGCGAGCCACTAGCCTCTGGTCAAATTAAGACGACCTTTGTAAATCAATTGGGATATCTTGTTAGGGAGAACGTCCCCATAAAGTACAAGCTTTGGAAGAGAAATAAAGTCTCTGATCGACCTGAAGATATCGTACCAGATTCAGAGAAAGATTTTTTATGGAAAGAGATATCGTTGCATTTCAACTTTCCCCCAGGCAAAACTGACAAAGTAAAGGGATGGGCATTTAAGAAGATGGCAATTCAGTTCGGCTCGTTCAAGAAAAAATTGGTGGCAAACTTTGTCAACAAGGGCCTCACACCAGATTTTGATAAAGTCTGGAAGAAGCAACGAGAGTGGTGGAATGAATTCGTGAATTACAAGCACAGTGCTGACAGCATGGCAGCCTCGATTCAAGGCAAAATGAATGCTAGCAAAAAGACAAACTTCCATAGACTTGGGCCTGGAGGTTATAAGGTTGCTGTTCCGAAATGGGAAAATATGGAAAATAATTTAATTGCAAAAGGAATCGTACCGCAGACCTTGAGTTGGCCCAAACGAGCAAGGTATTACTTCTATACTCATGGAGGCACACTAGACCCCGACACTGGAATGTTTGTGACTAGCAACGTACTAAGAGAGGCTACCCAAAGACTTGATGACGCAATGAGGTGTACGGAAGAAGGAACCTTCCAGCCCAACAGAGAGAATGACGAGCTGACTTACGCTCTTGGGAATGCAGAACACACTGGACGGACCCGAGGCGTGGGCGTAGTTCCATGGAAATATGGCTTTTCCGGAGATCTCGAAACCTACCGAAGCCGATGCAGAAGCAAGGCAGTAGTGGCAGAGAAGATCTGTAGCCTAGAAAACCAGATAATGTCACTTGAGGCAGCAGTTGGGAAACGCTCGGACCAACCAGCTGCCAATATGGAGTTCTGCACCCTTTCTCAGCGTCGTAGCAGTGTTGCTTCCACAGAGCACCCTAATTTGGGTGCCGACAGGACGAGGGACCCCATCGACGACATCCCCGTTAGGACCCAATGTGAGCTTCTGGTTCTTTATGGGAAAAAGCTCAAAGTTTGTGCCGAGGGTTATGCGGAAGTCCAAGAAGAAGGCAGGATAATACATTGCCAGCCAATTCCTGAAGGATTCGCTAGAGTTTTTGTTGACCGAATTACTGAAGAACGCTGGGAAGACTTAGACCTCCCGATCCCTATAGGTCCTAAAGAAACAGAACTACAACATGCCGTACACACATGGATTGCGTGGCCAAAGCGCGACATAAGATTGGTGCAAGCAGCCACAGATTCCGCTCGGTGCTCAAGGCAAAGATCACCAACGCCAGCTGACAGGAATCCTAGTGTTGGCCCACCTTCTCCACCGCCTGCACGGGACCCCAGCATGGATCCGCCATCACCAGCCGTACAAAGCGAGCCAATTTCGGCATCATCACCAGCCGCACAACAGAATCAGAGTCAGCGACAGAAGGCATACACGGTACCTTCGGTCCAGCCATCTCATAAGCAGCAAAGAAAGAAGAAAGCGAAGGCTCCAGAAGAGAAAGAGGCAGAAGAATCGTTTCAAACCTTCTTGCTGAAGCGCAAGCTACTGAGGGAGGCTGCAAACAAGAAACCAGAAATAGATCCGGTTGCGAAGGCACACTTCATTAAACACTTCATTAAAGATCCCACCAAGGAGAAAGAAAGGGAGTCGGATTATGATCGGCAGATCAGAAAGTGCTACAACAACCCCAAGAATCGACGGATCAATGCAAAGACCGTTCCCCAGCTCGGAGAGCAGTCCAAACAATCGATCCCTCCGTTGATAGTGCCGCGTGAAGAATGTCCTGATGAATCAAGAGATCCGTTGACCATGGCTGGGATGATATTGCAAACTGATCTAACAAGGGCTCAGTTGCTTGAGGAGGCCCTACAGAATGCCCGCGGCAAGAAAAAGTTTGTACTTGGTGAACCTTTGATATGGCCAGAGTTGCTACCATTCCTACCAACGAGAATGGCCGAGTTACACAAATGGTATGCCGTGCAATCTAAAGCTAATGAATTAGAGATGTTCCCAGCTTGGATTAAAGATGAGCATTTCTGGCGGGGGGCAGATGATGTATATATCGAGTTTGAAGCACTTTACGATTTATACCATCAAGATGCCCTTCACAAGTCCCTCGTGAGTGTATAGTGCATGTGAGTATTGTCTCTCGTTTCATTATTTTTAGCCTTGTGTGTTGACTGATCCCCGTTTTTCTTGTGTCCCGTAGATCAAAAATTCAAATTTGCCGAAAGAAGAACTTCCATAACGTCGAGTTCTTCGACCCCGATATTATACACGAGAAATCGGTTGAGCAAAAGCCTGAAGAAATAGTCAATGCTATATACAGGGGGTTGCGTAAGAATAGCATGTGTCCCTTCATTCTCTTGCCATACAACCATCAGTGAGTCGTCCTCTTTTTTTCAATCCCTTCGTATTAATAATACTATTTAATAACTATTATAATCAACATTAATTGGTTATGCGTATGTATATGCACAGCTTTCATTGGATATTGCTTTGTATTCGGATTGACGAGCACAAGGTCTTGGTGTACGACTCGTTAAGGCAAGATAAATCAAAGTACCAATATCTCATCGAGGTGGTAAATACTGCATGGCGTCGCTACCTCCGCAAACACATAGGCTTGCCCATAGGTGAAATCGAGCCTCTTTGTTGGGTGACTGATTTTTCGGTATGAATATACTCCCGCTACTAATATCATTCGCAATAAACATCAGAAAAATTCTATATCTTAACCCACATTTGTCCATAGTGTTGGAGACAGGAACAAGGAAACAACTTACGTGGATACTACGTATGCGAGTGGATCAACTCTTTTGCAAGTGAAAAAGAGCAAATGACAGTGGAGGCATTCAATGTACGTGAGCACAATCACATCTGCTCATTATTTTAATTCATTATCTTTTATTCTCATGTTTTTATCGAAAAATGTGACAGCATTGGCGGATGAAAGAAGAACTCATTGAAATGGCTCGGATCAGGGCAATTCAAGAAGCTATATGCGGATTCCTGCTCGATGAAGTCATAAATCCTAAGGGCGAATTTTATGGCGATGTCCGTACAAGCGTTGCCAAAAAAGATCCGACGACGGGGAAGCTGATAAATTACTATAGTTGATGTTCTTAATAATTTGTAATATCTCAAGTACTTTTGAACTCTTAAGTGTTCCATACATGATGAATATATATATATATATATATATAATATTAGTGTAATATGCTATCCTATATTACTGTGCAATGCAAAAAGTACGATTATGTAGTCGCATACGGTAGAAATACGAATAGCCATACGTATAAAAACGAAAAACAAAAGATAAATAGGAAAAAAGATTTAGTGCCGGTCAGTTATACCAGCCGGCACTAACCTTGCTGCCAGGAGCCGCGCGGGGTCGGGCATGTTAGTACCGGCTCGTATTTCGGACCGGCACTAACACTCGCCCTTTAGTGCCGGTCAATGTAGCCGGCACTAACGACTGTCACGTTAGTGCCGGCCATTTAGTGCCGGTCACAGGGACCGGCACTAAAGCTTCCTGTGACCGGCACTGATGTGCCTTTCTCCAGCTGTGCTAGCTAGCTAGATTTTCTCAAACGACTAATGAAATTAGTACATGATATGCATGGGTCATTTAATTTGAGAGCCTCCTTATTTAAGCTACTAACGTACGCTAGTTTGACGATTGCTTAGTTACGAAAAGAAAGCGTTAAATTCTTGGGTGGATAGTCAGATTTGACCCTCCGTCCTTATTAGAGCCTTGACCCTTAGAGACTACGTACGCTAGCTTGATGCTATAGTGGTGTTCACTTGTCATATATTAAGGCACATGCATGCAATAGTGTCCACTTGTGACCAGCCATATCTTATTAGCAACAATAAGAAGGATGAAATAATCAGGAACAACTAACACACACAGTAGATATGATGTTTGCAACTGCAATGGTTGATGCATGGGAGCAAATTAATTCAACATGCATGTGACGACATGTAGCCATCAGCGCCATTGATTATATTGGAGACAGCACGCAGCCATCATGTTTTGTTTGAACCCGGCCGGAGGGAGGCTGGAGATTATTTCCCATGCATATAGAATGCAATGCAAGAAGCGGGCCATTCATTTCTTCATTGTGGACGATCGAACTGAAAGAGATCGAGGTGCGTGGTATGGTAGCTGGTGGTGGAGCTGCTGTACGTCTCTTGAATAACCATTTAGAATGGCATTGCACCCAGACGTACTACTCAGCAGCATGAAGTAATTAAGCAGAGACAAGAGGGAGCTGATGGCAAGATTAAGAGAAGAGAAGAGAAGAAGGGGAGGAGCTGACAAGATTATTTAAGTGTGCATATGTACACATGTTTAATTTTGTTTTCTTTTGACACAGTCAGAATTATATATATATACACATATATATATATACTATTTGATACCCTATATGTTGAACAATTCAACGCACCGGCGGCGCCGCCCTAACTCCGGCGAGGAAAAATCCTACACCATTGCATCTGATATTTACATCCCCCACCAGCGCACACTGCATTCAATGCAATTAAAAGCAAACACCGTGACGACCCGCCCATGCAAACTAAAGCCGTAAAAACAGACCACCATTTTTTCCCCCAAAAATCACCTTTTACGGTGACGTGGTGGGAGTGGTTTTTTATAAAAATTATCAGGACTGTTCAAAACTCTCAGAAATCGTGCCATTGATTGCTATCGGCCTCTCCTTCCTGAATCCCATCCCCGTTCCTACCTCCTCGTAATAGTAAAAATATTCAATCTATTTACCACAACCTCATTCTGCGGGCCCGCAACAGTAAGGCTAATCATAATAGGGTTTTCATATCCCTGTTTCTAAGAATGTCACATCAGATTGGGAGATAAATGAACCACCATGCCTCAACGAAGAGTTTTATTTCACTGTTTCCAAAGCTAACTAGTGTAATTAAATGCTAGTTGATCTAGTGTGGCATGTACATTTGTAATCAGTGTAATTAAGTGTAATTAAATGCGCACGGGATCCCCCATGAAACAACGGCGGTCACAGTGGTCGTTTCACGCCATTTCCAACGTCTTGGAAACGAGTTAGCATAGTGTCGTGGGGATGAAACTGGTTCCTTCTCTTCCCTCATTAAATCAGTGCCACGTCATTAAAAATGCTGATATGTCATGGTAATTAATGCCATAAAACTTGTTATGAAACCCCATTGTGATTAGCCTAAAAATAAAAATTGAGCAAACAAAACATGCAATATTGCCGCATTTATTATGGTCAATTTGCTTCATGATTGGTGGCAATTAATTAGTTGCTATTATTTTTTTGCCTTAATACTCTCCTCCCTCGTCAAAACTGCTGATCAACAATATGGATTAGAGCAACAACTGTAAAAACTTCAATAGAACCGTAAAATTACAATGGTGCAAGGTATATAAGGAGGGGGCAATCAACCTGTGTTTTGTTACGCATTCACCGTCACCATCCCTCCCTTTGTTCTCTTCGCGAGCCACACCTCCACAATGGCGGCGACGTTCAACAGGAGCGTCGGTGGTGAAGCACGCAGAGGTGGCAGCCTGGCCTCCCCAGCCATGGCATGTAGGCATCATCAGCGCAGCGACTGGAGCTTTCCCAAGCGTCCTTATCCTCTCCGGCAGCCTCCCTCCTCTCAACGAGCAGATTTGTGGCCCTGTCCCTTCCCAAAGATGCTCATGCTCGCGACCGTGATCTCAATAGTCAAGGCATTAGAGATCCGCAACCAGGTGTGGTGGCCATTCCCTTGTGATCAACTGATGACCACTCAGGAGGTCGCCAAAGACCAATCTTTCCCGACCACCTGCGAGACGCTGTGGATCAAGTGGTGGTGGTGACATAGGTCCTCTCGAGAGCTGTCAAGACTCAAGATGTATGGACAACGACATGGATACAACTCCTCCAGGTCTGCATGTTCGTCCTATATGTCGGCCCCAACATACCAATCTCAAAATAATTTGCTTGATTCTTAATTCTAAACTCTAATTCTTTGAATGGCACGGTGATGAGGCAGGCTGATGTTGGTCGATGATGCAGACCGGCGGTGGAACCGGCGGGAGGTAGCATAGCAATCCACGTTTGCAGGATTTAGTAATGATAAATGGTACTGGACGGAGTTCTCTACTTCTCTAAATAGAATTACAGTTGTACTTTACATTCAGATAGAGTATGTATACCTTTCTTAACGGATTAGTATGCTTTTTGTCTCTGTTCCTTCATATTCTCATACATTTCAATGATTATGGCTTCATATTCTTCATATGTTTTTTGTGTTATTTTGACAGAACGGAGAATTTGATGGTGTCTATGATTTCTTACACAGCTTCTGAGCATTTTTCCCACCCGGTTTTGTTGGGAATAACTTTTCAAAATTGTGTTAACATAGGAAAATAGAGCCGTAATGGCGCCGACTATTATGCAAGCAAACCTTAAATGAAAGCGTGCAAACAGATCATTAGATCCCTCATATGGGCTGTCAACGGTGGATTAACTTTTTTCTAATAACCCCTCCCACCAGCAACCACGTTTTTTAATTAGCCCCTGCAGCCAAGCCGATCGAAGCGTTATTAGCCGATCTCGATCACCAGCTCGATCCCTAGGAACCATCGTCTTCCGTGTAGTAACCAGGCTGCCGCCCTCCAGGTGCCCTCCCCGGGCCGCCGCCCTCCAGGGAAGAAGGAAGAACGGAAGGCAGCACCGCGCACCGAATCAACTCGATCAAGATGACCAGCGATGGTGCTGTTGAACTGGAGGAGCTGGACGACGTCGACTTACTACAAGAAATCTTGGCTTTTATGACAAACCGAATCTGTCATGTAAAGTACGCAATTGGTCATAAAAATTATGTTATGACCAAAATCCCCGCGTCACAGGGTCGTCACAAAACGACCGTCACATAAAGTACCTCGTGACGGTTTTATGGTCCACGGTCACAAAATGTCTGTATATTTTATGACGGAAGATTTGTAGCGTCACATATTGTTACCTTTTATGACCACTACTTCTGTCATATATTAGCTAGTCAACGCATCACATTATGTACGAGTCGTTACAAATGCTAAGACGAAGAACAAGTTTGGATGGTTTTTTGTGACACGGTGTCGTCATGTATAGTTTTTGTAGATTATGTGACACTTATATTTTATCATGTTTTGTATTAGTTCGTATGGTATTTACACACATTTGCAGATGAGTCTGTGGCGTCACAAATTGGCATTCCATTCATGACGGCGTCGCCCCACTGGTCTTTCATCACAGTATACAAAAGCATAATTAATACACATATATCAGCCATCATCCACAGGATTGACACCACAATTCACAAATCATTCAGAATTCACAGATCGACACAATTCACTGAAGCCATCATGCATACACATGTTCCAACCACAAACTTGCAGCATACTTGTTCAACCACATAGTTCCAGGTTCTAGGTTGCAGCACATTGTTCCAGGTTCCAGCAAACAAACAAATATATGGCACAATCTAACATACAACCAGATGGCATATAGTTCTCACAAAGTTCCAAGCACAGACTAAGTTGAAACAATGTAGCAAAAGCTTAGACAAAGGCCTCATCCTCAAAAACTGCAGTCATACCTCAATCTTTTTAAAGTTTCAGGACAGCTCGCATCAGCGCATTAGTCTCCTCAAACCTGTTAGTCACCCCCCTCACTTCCTCTTGGGTCTGCCGCAGCAAATTTTGGTTTTCTTCAAGTGCGGCCTGCTGAGCTTCAAGCTGTGCCTGCAACTCTTCCTGCTTCCTAGCAGCTTCCTCTCTTTCAGCTTGGAGGCTTGCCTCAAACTCAGCTTGGATGCGTGCTTGTGCTACTGTCGATGAGGATTGAGCATTCTTTGATGGTCGAGGGGCACCAATGTTAGGAAGAAATGTGGATGAGCGGCTGATCTCGCTAAGACTTTCATCAACAATCTTGGTGGGAGATTTTTTTGCTTCTCCTTCTTCTGGCTCTCTATCCTTCTCTGCCACCATCCGTTCCTACATAAAGAGAATGCAGTTAATAACAAGGCCAGGCATGTACTTGTGACAGTTCATGTACTGGTAAGCTAGGCACATTATTTGTTAGTGTGAAGTATGTGCTTGTTAGTGTAAAGCTTGTGTGTGTTTATGTGAAGCTTTTAAAAACTTAAATACAAGTAAAAGGGGTATTTTTATAATTACGGAAAAAACTAGGGTTGTTTTTGCAAAATGTAATTAGAAAGGAGGTAACTTCAAAATAAGTGAAGGGTGGTTTTGCAAACACGTTTTTCTTACTTTACCCCCTGTAAAAAATGTGTATTTACCCAAAAGTTTCATTTGAAATGTATGTGTTGATTTGTATGAAGTTGAGTGAAGTTTGTGAAAATAAGGACCTAGGTGTAAATATTCAAAAGTATGAGCTCTTTTATGCAAGCAGTTGAATTATAAAAGTAACTTTCAAAGTTACTAAGGGCTAAAGTGTAAAAAGGTGCAAGTCATCATGACATGTCATAAATGCTTGCAATTAGGTCAAGTCATCATGACATGTCATAAATGCTTGTAATTAGGTCCAAAGTTATAAGAAATTTACCTTAATAAGGGCAAAATTTTATTAAGTTTGAATTGAGTGCAAAGTTGTAAAATAAGGCTGAGTACTTTAGAATTTGGAGTCTCTTTCATTGTTGTTTCAGCCTTCATCTCGCACAAGACAAGAGGAACAAGAGACTTTTATTGGGATGTCCATTCTAGAAAATGTGCAAGTGCATCCACCTAGTGACATTGGTTCAAAGGGGAAGTGCAAGAGAATACTAGGTCATGCTAACAAAAACGGAAGGACTCAAAGTTCAGGTCCGCGCAAATGCACAATATGCAAAGGCGTTGGACACGATAGGCGCAATTGCCCAAATAAAGATGCCGACACAGTTTGAGTGTTTAAATTATTGTAATCTATTTCATTTCAAAGGCCTGGAAATTTTGCATGATACATACTTTTATCAGTAGCAGTTACAATTGAAATTACAGAAACAAAATTGAACATTATTGTTCATTTCATTTGAACACTGGTCATTGCTTTGCTAATTGAAATAACAATATCAACGTTATCTTCAACCACTGCAGCCGTCCTGGTCCAAGGTTCGGATGCCCGGAGTAGCGGCCCGATGCCAAGGCCGAGGGGGCATGGACGAGCATGGAGGGGGCGCGCACGCCCGGTGGGAATCATCGGGGGCGGTGGGGCGGACCTCCGCCGGGGAGGACCACGGCCAAGGCGTGGACGGGCAGCGGGTCGACAGAGCATCAGGGTAGGGCACCTCGACGGCGGCGGCCTGGGGCTGGGAGGGCACCTCGACGGCGACGGCCTGTGGAGGAGGGAACCTCGACGGCGGCAGCTTGTGGAGGGCACCACGACGGCGGCGGCCTAGAGATCGAGATCGGCTTGATAACGCTTCGATCGGCTTGGCTGCAGGGGCTAATTAAAAAACGTGGCTGCTGGTGGGAGGGGTTATTAGGAAAATGTTAATCCACCGTTGACAACCCATCTGAGGGATCTAATGATTTGTTTGCACGCTTTCATTTAAGGCTTGTTTGCATAGTAGTCGGCGCCTAGAGTAATTACCCATATACACAAGTAATAATCTTCTAAGATTGAAGGAGTAATTTTGTAAGGAATAATTTTCTATAGATGAATGGATTAATTGGCCACGTAAGGAATAATTTTTTAGAGACTAAAAGAGTAATGTTGTAGAACAAGTAGTAATTGGGCATATACATAAGAACAAAATTTTGAGACCAAAGGAGTACTCTCTTAGAATAAGGAATAATTTTTAAGACTTACGTCTATATAAACGAACAGAGTAATTCACCCATATACATAAAGACTGATCTGATACACCAAGTATTTTTTTTATATTTGTGATCTGTACCGAAGATTGCTAATCCACTATTATTGCGGGACCAATTCAGCTTTCAGGAGACGGGGCACCTAGCTGGGATTCCACGTTGAAAAATTTATTTTCAAACCTAAAGAAGTAATTTTACAGTAACTTAAATGAAGTAATTTTCATAACTAAGAGTAGTATTTTTGTTCTGAAATGACTAGATCAACATGGTACTGTATTTTTTAATTTAAAAAGTAATTAATATTTAAAAAGAGATTACGTGCAGCCATATCACATGCATATCAACAGACATGCATGGAAGCAAAGGATGCAAACCAATCATCCAAATTCTACGTTGTTTGCATGCAGACATGTAGAGCAGAAAGTGCCGGCCATCTTTTGCTAGGTGATGCGCGCATGTAGTGCTTTGGAGCATAAGGGTCGTCTACGCATAACGAGTTACAATTCAGATTTACGATAAGCCATGGGGACCATATCTTGCTAATAATTACTTCTATATGAGCAAAGAATAGAATTTTGAGGACCATATCTTGCTAACAATTACTTCCATAGGATATTAATCTTCAAATAATCTGAAACTACTTCTGGAACCAATGTGGCCGTAAATTTAACCAAATGAATAGAACATACTACAAGGCACATATACAAAGGCATCTATATTTTGTGTGGCATTATGTATTTTTTACTGCACCCTATAATCACGTTCTGAATGTTTGCATCCATGCCGATATTGCTCTCCCAAATCTCGCTCAAGCTTTAACACCCTCCTGAAATCCCTCTTGCTACAATTTTACGATAACTACAGATTCAATGCACTCTGCATCAACTGTCTGCTGAAATGCCGCGTTTACTCCAATGTGAATCAGTCAAGGTAGTTGCATGAGAGTGAATTAGGCAAGGTTAATTAAACGTATGCTTGTGATCTTGAATGCCGCATGCATGTAGTTTTTTCTCCTTTTCCATGTATTTCTTCCGTGACGAAATCTTCCATGCACGTCACTTACGTGCCGACAAAAAATTACTCCTCTAACAAAATCAACATACTCATCAAACCAAAAAAAAAATTACTACTTTGACCTCCATGGCCGTCAGCAGGGCTCCTTGTTTGCGTTTGTGTGTTGTCCGGATTCTTCGGAACATGATGCTGGCGAACACCATTAGCTGGAGACGTCCAGAGACCACCGTGCCATGGTTAAAAGATGACAGCTTAGGGCTGATCATGATCAGACACTTTGGCCGCGGCTCCCGTGACGTCCGATCCGCCGCGCCAACCTTGACGAACAACGCACCTCTATGTTCATGCCGCCATGCATGCTGTAGATATCTCCACGGCACTCCCCATGGTTGCACCTTTTACAGCCGAAGAAACACCAAGGGGACGATTTTTAATACTGCACCATCAATTCAATGACGCCGGACACCACTTGGCACCAAAAAATAGATCAAAAGCATTAAAATGGATAGATGGGATTCGGTTTTCACGGCCGCGCATAAAAACAGAGTAATTTTACGGCCCAAGTCGTGCCCAGGCGCCGCCGGACGTGCAGATCCTCAGCTCCACGTGGACAGAAACGACCTGCGCGCGTAGGGATAAACATTAGCTGCGCGTGGTAGTAAAATTTTTTCTTCGCAACCAAATCAAACAATTTTTACTTTCCAAATGTTTAGCATTGTACGCCCCGAAACCCAAGTCATATCATAGCTTTGTACTCAACTCATGCTTGGTGGCGGAAAAAATGACTTGTGTACCGATATATATTAGCTGCGTGTAGTAGTAAATTTTTTACTCCCCAACCAAACCAAATAAGGCTGCCACGGAACCCTTTTTACTACCGCCCACAGCAAGACCCTAAATTTTAGTTTGCCGGAGGTCCGGCGACCAGCCAACTGAAATTGCACCGTGGAAGGCTGCACGCTACCTGATCAAGCGCGCATTAACTCAGTACAAACAGACGACTGCATGGTCAAGCGAGCATTAATTTAGGACGGACTGATAGCAAGGAGGCGGTGCTGGGGTGTAATTTCAGAGCCATTATGTTAGAGGTCCGGCGAGAGCACCGCCGTGCGCGCTAAATACTTTATTTAGCTCGCTGCAAGCTAGCTCTAGCTCCGTATATCTTAAGGTTTTAAATAGCTGGCTATAACTGCCGCTAAAATCGGCTATAGCCTATTAAATTCCAGTTATAGCCCGCTAAACGCTGTAAAGGCAGCCTGCTGCCGCTAAACGTCTAGTACGATAGATAGATATATATGGAGATAAGGTGATGGAGAAGCGGCACGTCTGCTGAGCCTCTGGACTTGAATCTGTTTATCTTTCATAGATTCTTGTTGTTTTATTTATATTACGAAGAGAAAGAGGAACTGATCGATGTGGAAATGCATGCTCAGCTCGCTCTGAAAATGACTACTGGAGCTAGCTGCTGCTGGCGACCTGATATGGACACCCTACCTACCTGCCGCCTGCACTCTCTGCTAAATAAGCTATCAGTGCTAGTTTTTTTAGTTTTTTTTTGCGGGTAGTGCTAGTTTTTTTTTCTGATATACTAGTATATATATTGTCCTTGCCGATATATACATATATATATATATATATATGTGTGTATATATTTGTAAAGAATGATTTCTAAGAGAGAATATATATATATATAATCCAGCACGTCAGTTAATTAGTCGATCGGTGATACTGTATATAGGAAGAGAGGAAGATTCTCTCTGTATTCTCTGTGTGTACCGTACCTGCTGTCTCTTTATTTTGACAGTAGTCTCCAGCAGCAAACGCACAGCAGGTCACATGGGATGGGATCGATGATGATCGCAACTCGTCAACAAGGACCAAAAAGCAATTCCTTTCTTTCCTTCCTTCTCAGTTCTTCCTCACCTTTAACGCTGCATCATACATGCATTGAGAGAGACATTATTCCGGATCTGTACGCTACCAGCTAGCAGCACACTACCAGTACATGCTACTGACGTACTTTGCCAACCATGCTAGCTACTATGTTCGCCATGCATGTATATTCATGGCCTTACTTTTACTTTCACTACTCAGCTCGAGTTGGTTGTGCTACTATGGTACTGGTAGCTAAGCAGACTGGTAGCTTGCCGTACGTCTTATGTACACGGGCACCCGTGCACACCCCTATAGCTAGCGACCTTGCTTATTGTTCCGGCCTTGCTTTGGGAAATATAATATAATGTTAGTAGTTGCTTCTCCCTCTCCTCTTCTCCGTTCTCGCTCTCTCGAGTGAGCTAGTAGGTAGCTACTGTGTCAGCGTAGTCCTCCCTAGCTAGCTAGCTCGCTCTCCACTTCTCTGCTCTGCTCAAAAGCACCGCTCCCAAAGCAAATTAGGAAGAAGAAGAAGCAGCAGCAGCAGCAGCAGCTGATCTTCATATCATCAAATCCAACAACAACAACAACAAGAATCAGCCATCATGTCGATCAAGTACTGCGACCAGCACAAGGACTGCGAGCGTCAGCGCCTGTACCGTCGCTTCTGCGCCGGCCTCGCCGCCCTCATCCTGCTGGCCCTCCTCATCGTGCTCATCGTCTGGCTGGTGCTCCGCCCCAGCAAGCCCCGCTTCTACCTCAACAACGTCGACATCGTCTGCATCAACGTCAGCGCCTCCTCCGCCCTCACCGTCACCATGCAGGCCACCGTGGCGGCGCGCAACCCCAACCCCCGCGTCGGCATCTTCTACGACCGCGCCGACGTCTACGCCGAGTACCGGGGCCTCCAGGTCACCGTCGCCACCGCGCTGCCGCCCATGTTCCAGGGCCGCGACGACGCCACCGTCTGGGCGCCCTTCCTCTCCGGCGCCGGCGTCCCGCTGCCGCCGTACCTGGCCACCGCGCTGGCGCAGGACGAGACGGCGGGGTACCTGCTCGTCACCGTCCGCGTCGACGGGTGGATCCGGTGGAAGGCCGGGGCCTTCATCACCAGCCACTACCACCTCAGGGTCCGCTGCCCGGCGCTGCTCACCGTCAACGACGGGCAGGGGAGCTACGGATCCAACGCCGGAGGGGGGGCCGGATACTTCAAGTTCAACCGCGCGGCGCCATGCATCGTCGACGTCTAGCTACCTACCTGCCTGCCTAGCTACCTCATGAATTTTATTTCCTTCGTCTCTACTGGTATTTCAATAATACATATATGATACAATCCCTTACCGTACGTAAGGGGGGCTCTCTGCTGTTACTGTCATCGTCATCCCTAATTACTTCACAAGTAATAGTTGTTCATGTCATCCTTATTAATTAGCTTCTTCATTCGTCAATATAATGCAAGATGGATCATGCTGCATATCAATAATTCAGGCAGCAGGCATCATTTATTTGGGGGGTCGTTGGTTCGAGACTTTGAGTAGTGGATGGGAAAAGCTAGCTGATGAGCGGTAGACTAGAGAGCTTTGAGTGACCTCTACTGCACCTGCTGCTTGTTCCTAACTCAGTGGTACAGCAGGGATCATCATATTAATATTATTTGTTCCTTCTAGAAGTTACAGTAGTGATATATAGATCAAGGTACTAATCCATTCAGCGAGTTCAGACCCTGTTTGATGTGATAAAACGAACAGGGGGACCAAAAGTTAGTCCTATATATGTGTGCATGCCGATGGGCTGCATGTAACCACCGTTATCTGTATAATTAGCCCCCCAGTGATTAGTAGTCCATGTTTACCTCTTCTATTTGGCATCCAAATTAAATATGAGCCTCGGATCCAAATAGATCAGCCTTAGTCAACCTATATGTAGCTAGGTATTTTGGTTGCTGAGCAGCTGCTGTTAGTCTTGGATTCCTAGTAGCTAGCGACCTTTTTCTGCCAAACGTTTTTTGGTTGCTAATGCTGACCTTGTATCCAAGCTGACAATAATATGCGAAGCTGCTAGCTGCCTAGCTCTGATCTCCAGAAAGAAAGAAAGAAAGGAAGGAAGGAAGGAAGAAGAAAAAGGTACTGGTGCTGTATGGTATGACAAATATGTAAGAAGCTCAGCTCGTCATTGCTATTGCTAGCTAGTGGCTGCAGTTGGCACGTCATTGTACACGTTACTATCAGTGCTGCGGCCGCTGCTTGCTGAGATCGACGTTTCTGGACGGAAAGATCCACAAAAAAAAATGAAAAATAAGAATTTATGAGTTTTGATATCCATCCATCGGTGTTGATCTAGTTAGCTAGCCAGGTAAGGCGGAGCCTCGCTTTATCACCCCACCTCTCCATGCCTTGATAGTTGAGGACACGACTACTAGTACTGTGATTAGTGATGATGACATGGCAGGAAGCTGTGTGTGCCTAACTGATTTCAAGCTGGCTGTTTAATTTCTTCCGAGCGAGAAGACAAGGGACAGAATTGTAAAGTTGCTACGACGACGTACTGCATCGATCCGCCGGATTTTACTCTGGATTTTTGAGTCGGAATTCTGTGAAATTTACTGGATCTAAAAGAGAATCGAAATAAAATGAAGGGAAAGAGATGCACGCAACAGGTTTGGAGACGGGTATATCTCACAGGAAAAGAGAATATTAAAAGGCAGAGCTCATCAGGCCCACCTAAGCTTTTGTACGCCAGGCAGATTCACCACTATGTCGAGCTGCACAAATCAGCAGATGGAGATGAGCTAATCAAAGGCCCAACATTGGATGGAAACTGGAAAATGGCCCAGCTAGTTAGGTGGGCTGGGTCAACGACATGCGTCCACGGAACGAAGACGACGACCAGGACAACCAGCAGCAGCAACTCGTTCTTGATCGCACACTCCTCCCTCCGCTCCGCTCCCACCGCTGCTACCTCCTCCGACTTCCATGGCCGGCCGTCTCTCGCCATCTCCATCTCGATCCACTGCTCACTCTCCTCTATCTGATCTCCCTCATCACTTGCTGCAATAAGCAACCTTACTTCTGAATTCGATCGTGTCCTTGGTCTCTGTCGTCTCTCGTCGTCTTGCATGCATTAATTTGGTCGTCGCCGGCCGGCCACCACCACCACGGCTGCTGCTGCCGCTGCTGCTATAGATAATGGGCAAGGCGAGCACGGTGTCGTCGCTGCTGTGCTGCCCGTGCCGGTGCCTCTTCTGCGGCGTGCTCAGCTGCCTCTTCAGCGTCCTCACCTGCGTCTTCTGCAGCGCCGGCCTCGTCGCCCTCGTCCTCTACCTCCTCTTCCGCCCCCACATCATCCGCGCCACCGCCGTCTCCGCCGACCTCTCCGCCTTCACCCTCACCCCGCAGACATGGATCCTCCGATACAACCTCTCCCTCGCCGTCCAGCTCCACAACCCAAACAAGCGCATCGCCCTCCACTACCTCGACGTCGCCGCGCACGCCTACTACGAGGGCCAGCGCCTCGCCGACGCCGGACTGCCCGACCTGTTCCAGGACACCGGAGAGACCAGCCCCCTCAACCCGGAGTTCGCCGGCGACGCCCCGCTCGTCGGAGGCGTCGCGGCCGCAGGATTCCGGAGGGAGGCCGCCGAGGGCGCCACCTTCTCCGTGGACGTCAAGATCAGCGCCCACATGAAGCTCAGGCTCTGGGTCATCACCGTGCCGGGGCCCAAGACCCAGATCGACTGCCCGGTCAGGATCCAGAGACGGAACGCCACCGACGACGGCGGCGCCCGCCCGCCGCCGGAGTTCCATCCAACGGAATGCAGGGTCTGGTTCTGATCTCGATCGATCACCTCTTAATTAGTTGGATGTTGTTATCTCAGATAGATCAGATCGACCATGCTTGCATTCTTCGTTCTATAGATATATGTCATGATGAACAAAGAGAGATTATTACTAGCTAGCTAGCTAGTTGCAGCAATTACATATATTAATTGGATGATGTATTAGTATAGTAGTGTTAAGTGTGTCTCTGTACTGTAGGTGCCTTTGATTCTTTAATTTGATTCATGTACATGGCTTCTCCTGTGAATTCCATCTAAGAATATTTTTAACCTTTTTCCCTAAATGAACCAGCAAGAGAGCTGCCCGTTAAATTTAAAATGAAAATGAGAATCTCGACGTTTCATCCTGGAACTATTTGCGACATATATAAACGCTAAATATATATATATATAGGAAGAATTAGAGAACATTTTTTAGTGGTTCTTGGACTCGACCAATTATTTCCCCTTCTACTTAGCTTATCCAAAATGGTGTCCGCCATTATTTTACAAAAAAAAAATAAGGAGAATTGAAGCAAAGACAGGAACAAGTGGATGGAGATGAACCTGCTAGATCATTATGCTACCTGTCGTTAATGAAGCGAGGTTGCACATAGACATTACAGCTAGAACATAGCTAAAATTATTTGATGCGCCCTTAGATGGATTTAGTACAATTTTTAAGACTTTTTTATGGGGATATCTAGTACTAATAGTAAATGGAAACAATAGCGCATAGTACAAATGTTTATCATAGAAAAGAAAAGAGTATATGTAGGAACAATAAAAAACAAAGAGTCATGCATACGGCCCCTTAGCTTCCCCTGCCTTGAAGAACTTGTCGCCACTTTTGGACCAATAACCATCCAAGAGTGTTGCTCCCGTTCCTACACAGCCTCAAGTAAGAGGCAGGGCAAAACCACGGTTGAAACTTGAAAGGCCATCAGACGAGCAAGGCGACTCCCGTAAATGGTTAGCAGTAGATCCACCATTATTGTTGTTCCAAGAAGATGTAAAAAGAAAAGGCACCACAAATAATCAACAAGGAGGCAAACTAATCAACCTCTCTTAGATCTGCTGCCGATGATTGCTGTCGTTCCAACACATCACGTGAATCCGCATGTTATTACTGCAAACCACTACCATAAAGGACGATGATCTCCTGTACAGCTAGCGGCATAAAATGAAATTCCCCAGCAACACCACAGAGTGTTCATGAAACAAGGAAAAGGAGACAGAGGGTTGTCGTCATGGATGCCATCACCACCAACTCAATGCCACCAGCAAGAAGAAATCTTAACCTAGACAGCCTCAAGTCAAGAAATTAAAAGGTTATGCCAAAAAAGATTGACATACCTCTGTGATCAGCAAGACATAATTTGAATCAGCTTGCTGGTGAATATGGACAACATGCGTGTGGTGCAAATCAGATAACTGCCTACTACTACTAGTAGTAGTGATGGGATGGATGACCGTAGCAAGCTGGCCTTGACGACGATCAACGCCATCTCTTGCATTCATTGTACTTGGCCGGGGCCATGATAGATGATGATGATGATTCAGAAACTAACACTACGAAATCAAAACGATATAATGTCCTCTCTCGCTAATCTATCCATCCATCTGTGGACGCTGCGTTCTAATCTAAGTATCTAACTACAAGGAGGAGGAGCAAGAGCAATTGCTGGATGAGGAGCGGCAGTTGGCAGCAGCAGGGGTGGCCGGGGATGACGACGAATCCGCAGGCGAGGTGGCCTCGGTGCTGAGCGCCACCAGCAGGTCCACGAAGGCGCCGACGATGAGCCCGTGCGTGCTCTTGCCGTTGGCCCTCAGGTACCACCCCAGCATCTCCTCCAGCCAGCGCCAGTCCCTGACGCCCCCCTGGCTCATCACCATCGCCTCCATCGACTCCCGGAAGTCGCGGTACGGGTTCAGGGACTCCACCGACATGGCCGTGGCGCCACCGAACGCCGCCGTTGCCGCCTGCTTGCTCATGGTGGTGGTGTCCTTGATGATCGGCTTGTCGGCCTTGTCGGCCGCCTTGAAAGAGGACGCCTCCTCGGGCTCGAAGAGGAGGCGGTCCGAGCGCACCGCGCGGATGACGGCCTCTGCCTCCGCAGCGTCGGACGACGCCATTGAGAAACTGTCAATGGAGGCCAAGGAGTTGGTGGAGAAGCATGAGTAGGCGGAGTTCATGGTCTTGTAATAAGCCTGCTGCTTCGTCAGCGCCATATGGCTGTCTTTGTCAACATGCTGGTTCTGGCAGCCATGGCCATTGGCGTTATCCTCCTCCTCCTGCTGCTGCCTGAAGGAGAGAGTTCTTGGGTGCAGGCCGCAGGAGGTCCATTGCCACGCGGAGGAGGAGGAGGAGGAGGAGGAGGAGGACATGGACGAAGGGGAGGAGTGGCACGGCTGCTTATTGCTGGTGCTGAAGAGAGAGGTGAGGCCACCAACAGCAAGCTGCTGCTTCTTCACCATGGCATGCACTTGTGCCTGTGGTGAGAGGATGGAAATCGAGGAGGAGGTAGCTAGAGCTGGGGAAGAAGAAGAAGAAGACAAGAGTAGCTAGCTAGCTAGATGGAATAGAGGCGTTGGGCAAGCAAGCAATGAAGGTGATGCGGCTTTTATTTGGAGGGCGAGGGAGCTGAGCTCAACTGCAGGATTATATATATTTATACTAACGACTAGTAAGTATACATGCACTGCATATGCAAAGCCAAACTAAACTGGGAGCAGGGTAGGTTACCTAGAGAGCAGAGAGTAGTTGGGTTGCTGATGGAGGATTATCTTATTTTTATGGAGGAAGAACATGCCTGCCTGCAATGGATCGGAGTCAAGTGAGTTGTTTTGTTTGTTCCCTGGCCTGGTCAGTTGGGGTACTTAGTTGAGCTTCTTTTGCTTCCATTCTTCTCTCTTGTGTTGGCCACGCCAAATTGCTAATGCCATGCTTCCTCCACGTGGAATCCACCTGCAACACAGCATGTATCAAATGGTTGATTCATGTACTACGCCGCCCATCCATTTTATTTGTTGAAAGATTTAAAAGTAATTACACTTGGAGGGAAGTGCCACAATACGTACTCTTCTCCATCTAAAATTGCAGTAGCTGTATCCATTTGGGTGATACAGCTACTGCTAGTTTTTGAGTAGTAGTCACACAGTGCCCTTCCCTGCCCTGGCTGTGTGTGTTTACTCTGGCGGCTCATGCGACGATGCGGCAGGCATTTCTTGCGCCAATCCATCCATCCCCATCTGTCGTGCAGAAAATGAAACAGGATGGGGTGGGTTTAATCAATCAATCAGGTGATTAAAAGTTGTAGAGGTTTGCTGCGGCTGGCAATTGTTTTCTGCTGGAAGGCCGCTTGTGCCACGCTCCAGATTCTCCTTTCCCCAGCAGAGAGATCGAGGAGTTGCTGCAAGGACATTGGTTAGTACTAGCAAATTATCCCAGTGTCTCAAACCTGTGGTTTCCAGGTGTTCTCTAAGGTTGCAACCCAACCCAAGTTCTTTCACGTCAGATATCAAGCCAATTTTTGAATCATCTCTAAAAACTATGATTCGCATTACCCAAGTTACAAAAGGGGAGGCTAAAAAATTCCTTTCTGCTGCCATTCCACCTCTTGCTCATTTCAAAACAAGCAAAGTGGCCAGAATATAATATATTGGACAGCATTTATGCAAGTAGGGCTAAGCATGAGACCAAATTTAATGCTCACCTCTAGGGATTATTTTGTTTTCTTCCATTTCCTTCCACTCATTGAACACCTCCACATCTTATGGCATGCATCAAACAAGCAAGGCTCCAGGAAACCTGTGACAAACTTAATGTATAAGGATATAGTATTATCATAGCACGGCACCAGTGTATCATAGTAGTATCGAATGCGACGTATATATGCAACAGACTAATCATCTAATAGATCTGCATTGCTATTATAGTAGTATACGTAATCACCAAAGTTAAACTAGCGACAACAAGAGTCGTATCGAACGTGATGTATGCAACAGACTAATCATCTAGTAGATCTGCATAATCATGAGTCCTTCAGCTGATAGCAGAAGAACAATCAACTATATGGATATATCTGTAACTGTAATAGATGTCGACCTTGACTCACCACTGAACTAGCCTGGTTGCTCATCTCTTTTCATCTGTTCCATGCATGTGTAATCACTGAAGCTTAGCGTCTACATTATTGTGTGCGCACCTACATGCATTGCTGTCATACCAAGCTAGTCACTCAAGTAATAGGCGCTAAAGCAGTCGCTAATTCCTCCGCTGAAGCATGATTCTGCAGATTCCTGTGACCTCTGTACATATCCAAACTGTGTTGAAACAGTAGTATATTCGTGCAAAAATTTTCAGAAGGGTAAAACTGTTGTAAGGGCCACAATAATAACTAAGCCTGTCTCTGTCTGCTGCTAACAGATCTACTGTAATGGAACATGTTGTGTTGCAGAGCTGCTGCCTAGTTGCTCATTAACTGGTTTATACACATCATAATCACTGGTCTCACAAGCTTCTATGATGGATAATCTAACAGGATTAAGGCGAAATGATCATGCAAATGCAATAATGCAGATGCAGAAGCATGGCCCCACAGGGCACATGTCAGGCTGCCCTACCGCGCAATGTCTGCGTGCATGGCCAAGGAAAGAGTACCGATTTTAAAACTGAGCTTGCTTCTCCTGAATGTTCATTCTATATTTGTTTTTGCAGCTATATATGATGGCTTAATATGAAGTGTATTTAGCCAACCAGCAATTAGCTAGCCAATAATAATTCGAACTTCATACCTACAGAAAGAATAAGACCTCTTACTTCAGATTTTGAACAATGAGATCAGATCAATTGGGAGAAACTTTCTACTGTCTAACACAGACGATGTTTATCAATGCTCCCTTCTTGGCTAGCCACTCCGCACCTAACCGGCCTCTCTTAGCTAAATCACAAGGTGCTAGTTTCAGTTTCAGCAAGATTCCACGGTCCACAAGATATACTCCTAATTTGGCTAAAGAAAATATTTAACTTGGCATTTGTCCCCAGCATAACTGCACGAATTGAGCAGGTTATCGTTCTAATGTTCATCACTTCTATCATGGACGTCCTTCACTTGATGAATTCAACTTACTCCAGTTTGTCTAATCAGTCTTTTCTAACATCTCTTCATATAGAAATGATGGAGAAGACAAAAGAAAAGGTTAAAGCTGCATACAGAATCCTACTGTGTTTGTGTAGTATGTATAACAGACAACAGTCATTCTTGGATTTCTCTTCAGATATGGACAAACTAAACGGGCCCAATTGAACAGCTTCAGGATATATGGGGATCTGAATACAGATGCTAACGCTGTTTGCATATATCTGATTCAACACTGAAATGAAAGATCCAAAATTGGGAATTTTCCCAACAGTACAAATGGTGCAGAAGGAAAAACTCCGTGCATTCGCCCAATCAAGTGTGAATGATTGAGATCCAAAAACAAACAAGAAAAATGATGAAGCAGATGGTGCAAGCTCTTCAGATGGGGGACAGCAGGAATCCAAAGGATTTTTTTATTTTCATATGATTTCCTGTGTGATCAAGGTCTAAAACATGCGGTATGTATAAACTAATATATTTGCCCTTTGGGATTTGCTTCTACACAATTTCCATGTTTTTCCCTGATCAAGTCGAACCAATTGAATTGACACAGAGCCGCATGATCCAATTGAAGTAACTCATATATATAGCGATATTTTTTTCCAACGCAAAGGAGACTAAGTGTGAACCAACATAAAAATGAAAGTTTTACTCTGTCTGTTATGGTACAGACAACCTACATGTGTTTGTTGTAGGGGAAGACCCCTCAATCTTACAATATACAGTTCGTTCATGAGACAGCAAGATTCTAAATATTTCTCTGATCAGTTTTTTTTCCTCTACATGTGTTAGTGTAAACTCATATATGGTGCAACCTTATCATGGGCACAACAAGTACAGGATTAGCACAATATGCTTTTTTTGAGCTGATATTTTATTTAACCAGAAGAAGCTATTATACTACTTGCAACAGTTAGATAACAAAAACGTCCCATGCCTACAGGCTTCATCAAGTGCCAATATGCTTTGGTTCTTACCTCTGAAGGTAATTCTGCCATTTGGTGGTGTTGTCTTGATTGTTTCCGCACATGTTCTTGCCAAGCATTTAGCTGCATTCGAAATCTTCCCCTTGATCCAAACAGTGAAGCTTTGCTGGCCCTGACAAAAAGAAAAAAAAACTCCGATAAAGTTTGGTCATGATCAGGGAGGGGCCATCTTTCGTCAGTGACAACAGGTAAGTCACTTCATTTCTTTTTCCAACAAATCACCACTAAAGTTGTTGGACAGTAGGGACGCTATTGAAAGACAACACAAGCTATGCAAAATGTACAAAAAAAGCTTTTCAAGGCAACAGGAGCACAGCAGGAGCATTTAGACTGATACAGTAACACCTGAACTGCAGGAATAAAGTTTCTTTTGAGAAATCCCTGGACACCTTGGGTCTCTGCTGGAGATCACAGTTCGATTCCTACCAACGACAAGGTAGATAAGCAGTCATGTGGTCTTTCGACTATATCTGATTTTCCAGATTTTGATCCCATGGCATTGATATTACACCTTACAATGATGACACTAGCCAATTGACCTGCTCTCTTCTTATATAGTAGAAAAGGAAAGGATGGTAACAGGATAGACTCACCATGTGACATGTGAATGGAGAAAATACTGACTTTTTTAAAAAAAAGGGTTAAAAAATTTAAATTCGAAAAAAGGGTGCCGGTTTGGAACAATTCGAAAAATAGGTGTCTCCCGCCCGATCAACGGGCGGGAGGCGACATCCCGCCCATCCAACGGACAGGGGATCGAAAAAATATTTGTCAGGCCCTCGGGAGGGGCCTCTTCGCGAAAGAAAACTTTTCTTATTCGCGAAGAGGTCCCTGACGCGGCATCCCGCCCGCCCTCCCAACGGGCGGGACGTCCCCCCCCCCCCCAACTATTTAAGCCCCCCACCCACCCCTAATTCTCATAATATTCAGCAAAAATCAACAAAAAAATAAAGGAAGGAGAGGAAGAGAGGAGAGGAGAGAAAGCGGTGAAGCTCTATCCACACGTCGGTTTGGAGGTATATTCTCGTTATAGTCGTATAATTATCAATTGTTTTTACGAATATTTGTTAGGGTAGTTATACGTAAAATAGTTTTCAGTATTTTCAATAGCTTTTAGAAATACTTGTTAGGGTAGTTTATTTTAAATAGTTTTTAGTATTTTTAATAGTTTTTAGATATATTTCTTAGGGTAGTTATATTTTGAATAGTTTTTATAGTTTCAGTAGTTTTCAGATATATTTCTTAGGGTAGTTATATTTTGAATAGTTTTCAGTATTTTCAATAAATTTTAGAAATATTTGTTAGGGTAGTTCTATTATAAATAGTTTTTAGTATTTTTAATAGTTTTTAGATATAGTTCTTAGGGTAGTTATATTTTGAATAGTTTTTAGTATTTTCAATAGTTTTTAGGAATATTTCTTAGGGTAGTTATATTTTGAATAGTTTTTAGTAATTCAATAGTTTTTAGATATATTTCTTAGTTTAGTTATATTTTGAATAGTTTTTAGTATTTTCAATAGTTTTTAGGAATATTTCTTAGGGTAGTTATATTTTAAGGAGTTTTTAGTATTTTCAATAGATGTTAGATTTATTTCTTAGGGCAGTTGTATTTCGAATAGTTTTTAGTATTTTCAATTGTTTGTACGAATATGTGTTACGGTACTTATATTTTTCATGCAGATATGGCGCAGACACCGGAGCTCCTTCGCGAACACCGACGAACGGCACAGGTCGTACCTGCCAGCGGTGGAGGGGCAGGAGCTTCACGAGTTGCGCCCTCGTGTAGCAAAGGAGTTGTTGCACCTGGACGAGGAGCCTTAATCAGCGAGGAGCCTTATCCGCCCGAGATGTATGGGATGTGGCACGAGGATAGCCCCACGATGGGTTTGCTTTGGACCGATCGAGGGTAAGCTCTTTAATTTACTGTTGTACGTTTCTGTATATGCAAAGTACCGATGCAGTTGTGTAATTTTGCAGATGAGCTGGGCACATCGGCAGGTCCAAAAAGCATACCCGCAGTTCGTGTCCGAATTTGATCGGATGCGGCCACAGGATGTCATCTGGACCCCGTACACTGCTGCGGCTATCCAGACACGTGCGCCGCACGGGTTGTCCTCCCTCTACACGTGTGACGAGGCGTACTGGCTCACAAAGGCGAACCTAGTGTTCGATATTATCATCGAGCCATACTGCGTCGAGCGAGTGATGAGGCAGTTCGAGCGACGACAGCACTTTCCTCTCCTACCTCGAGCGTTCCAGGCCGTGCCGCGCAACGTACACGAGTAAGTTTGTGATAACTCATTTTGTATTTATTATATAATCGTTATCATAAAATAATATTGTCTTTCAAATGTTTGCAACAGATATTCGCACAGGGGATATCATGCCAACGAGGTCAACTGGGTGGTCAAGCTGCAGGAGTACGTAGAAGGGTGGCTAGACGCACGTGACGATGTGTGGGACGAGCCGCTGCCACACACGGAGGCGTCTTACGGCGCATACCTCCGCTGGTACCTCCCTCGCATGCGTCCGTACGTCACTATTTCACGTATTGATGACGCTGAGCATCAGCACCAGCCGACCATTTCGGACACGTATCCCTCATACCGTGATCAGACCCAGCGTGGCGCGGTACATCTTTCGCAACTTGAATTATTAAATCTTTTTTTATAAAAAATCGATAACAATATTACTCTACTTCCCATTACGTATGCAGATCGATCTGATCAACTTTGCGGAGGTTGAAGCTACATCTCAGATCACGTTGCCTGAACGTGGAGTACGTGTACCGGAGGCACAGTACAAAGACAGCTTGCGTAAGATTCAAGACAACTTGACGCGAGCATTACGTGCACTGACGTGTCGCGGCAGAGACGACGTGGGGACCGGCAGTTCGTCTCATGCGTCCGCCCACATGTACACAGCTGGCCCGTCGACCTCTGCAGCACCGCACGCAGCGTCCAGCGGTACTGCCGCTAGTTCAAGCTATAAGTCCTTTATAATTGCCATTTCAATCACTTTTGATTTACACGATGAAAGGATCGATGGACCAAGAGGGGGGTGAATTGGGCCTTTTTCAATTTCTAAAACAAGATAAAACAACCTTAACCTATGCAAAAACTAGAAAGGCTCCAATTCACCAACCGGATAACTAAACAACCTACACAAGCTAGTTAAGATGAAAAGAGATAAAGCCTAGCAAGGTAGAGCTAACTAGTGATCCCTAAATCAAGCACATGAATGAATTGCATGAAAGATAATGCTTGAAAAAGTAAAGTGGACAAGGGACAACCGGATTTTTCCCGTGGTATCGATGTGTTGGCACACACCCCTAATCCACGTTGTGACACTCACAAAGAGTATTGTCACCTCCGAAGTCACCAAGACGAGGGCGCTCACTAAGAGTCTCCGTTCACCATCCCGGTGTGGTGGAGATCAAGCCACGTACAAGTCTCTTCTCCGGGCTTCCACAATCCTTGGCAAGCTCCGCGAGAATCACCTCGATCACCAAGATCGCCTAGGTGATGCCAATCACCAAGAGTAACAAGCTAAGGCCTTCACTTGAGCAAGAACCAATCACAAAGAATGAATGCACACAAGCTTCTCTCTACTCAAGTCCTTAATCTTGCTTCTTGAATGATTGAATGAACAAGTGTATGAAATGTTGAAGCTCAAAGTGGCTCTTGGCTAAAGTATGTGTGTTTGGATGTTGCCTGGTGCCAAGAGTGGTAGAATGACCCATTGGAGGGGTATATATGGGCAGCTCACACGAATAGAGCCGTTGGAGAAAAAGCTGCCAGAAAAACTGCGTAGCGCCGGTTAATCCGACGTCCCTCCAATAGTCATCGTCGGTTTAACCGGTGAATGTAAACTCCCCTTTTGAAAACTAGCCGTTACTGTTTGGGAAGATTAACCGTCGTTGCATCGGTTTAACCGGTGAGTGTAATCATCCTTTGATCAACAGAAATACCAAGTCACTGGACAACTGCACCGACGTCAAATTTCAAATAGCGTCGGTTTAACCGGTGAGTGTAGTTGTCCACTGATCAACTGAAAACCGAGTCTCTGGACAACTGCACCGACGTCCAATTTCAAATAACGTCGGTTTAACCGGTGTATTGACTTGTCCAGACCTGCTGACCTCGTTTAACCGACGTATAGAAAACTTGAGGCGTCGGTTAATCCGGTGATAAGGATTTTTCTGATTTTGCCTTTTCTGACTTGAGTCTTGAATGAAATCCAAATATTCTTGAGATATAAGTTGAGAACCACTTATTTGAGCTTCTAGAAAACTGAGTGACCATTGTGTGCATCCATTTTCAAATGACCATGTCCATGCTCAAGTTACTAAGCCTAAAACCCCTCTTAATAGTGCGATCACTACAAAACTATAAAACCTATACTAACCTAAGTGTCCTTCTCAACCTTATGACACTTAGGACTAGAAAGATCCTTAGTCTTGACATGTTATAGAGTTGAATGCCGAGATCGCCTTTTTGAATAATGAAAATTAGGGGCCTCTTTTGACATATAACCAAATGAGCAATAATGATCTATAAGGCTGCACAAACTCATTAGTCACAATAATGGTTGTCATTAATCACCGAAACATACCTTAAGGGCCTAGATGCTTACACACGACTAATTTCGTTTGTTTTTATAGTCATGCACTTGACGGCAATGGGACCTCCTCCTGCAAGAATGGAGCCTCAGACGTTTGGCGCCTATGCTCCAGGAACGTCTCTTCCGTCGGGTTCGACGCCAGCTGCACCGTACTCTCAGAGCTATATTCGGCATGCATGGTCGATGGGAGCTTCTGCACACGGTGGTCCATTCGGTGTGCCGGACTGGGACGATTGGGAGAGCGGCTCCGCCACTTGGTCGGAGTTGGTGGGCGGTGGCGCCGGACCTGACATCATTGGTCCCTTCCAGACGTATGACGCTCCAGGTGCACAGTCCCAGGATGACCCGTTCACGCCTGCACCTCCTCCGCCTCGTCCTCACCGTGCTCCAAATGCATTTACGTACTCGGAGGACCACATACGCCGACGGGCTAGGACTAGAGGGGAGGACGAAGAGAGCGCGAGGTCCAGGACAGGCGGGGTAGATACTCCTGATTCGGTGGATTTTTATATTTAAACTGTTTTTATATGATACTATTTTCTTTTTAATTGGTTGACGTATCGTACTATCGTAATATTTGGATTTTACGTTGCAAAACGTTATCGTTTAACCATCTTCATACAAGTTTTAGATACATTAATCTTATTCGTAAAATTGAATTAAAATTTTATATGTATACAAAAGAGTATGGCGAATAAATCTTGTATTTGAAAAAAGTCTGAATTTCAAATAGTTTGTGAAACATAAATTCCAAGAAAATATAACAAAAATCATAAGCAGGGGGACCTCCCGCCCATTGGCCGGGCCTGAGGCCTCCCGCCCACTGCCGGGCGGGATGCCTGCCTCGGGAATCTCTTCACGAATAAGAAAAGTTTCTTATTCGCGAAGAGGCTCTCGGGAGGAGCCTGGAAATATTTTTGGAACCTCCCGCCCGCAGGATGGGCGGGAGGTCCCCGGCCCCACGCCTCCCGCCCGATCAACGGGCGGAAGGTACCCATTTTTCCAATTTTTCATAACCGGCACCCTTTTTTCGAATTTTATTTTTTAAGCCCTTTTTCAAAAAAAACTCGAAAATACTTCCAACTATTCATTGGCCTGTTTTGGGTATGAATGAACTATGCCTGCTGGGCCTAAATGTTCGGCCGCATTTTTAGTTGGGCCAACTCGCTGCCGATGGCAAGTAGCCAACAAGTACTGGGCATTCATTCAATCTGGAGATGAAAGGTGGTGCCTATGTTGAAATCCACAGAAGATGCAAGCTTTTGCAATGACTAGATTTGACACCAGAAAAAGTTCATTTGGTAGATTTGACTCCATCTGATTGCATGACTTTGCAAGGGTAAACGTGGTTTTCCATGGATACATGTATCCAACCTGTGTCCAAAAACTGCCATCAAAACTTTTACAAGGTATAATAGGTGTTTGGATTCTAAGTGCTAAAATTTAGCCTTATCATATATGTTTCGATGCTAATTAAGAAGACTAAAATATGAGTTAATTATAAAACTAATTAGGGGGCTAATTATAGACTAATTAGACTTAATAGATTCGTCTCGCGAATTAGTCTAGAGGTTATGCAATTAGTTTTGTCATTACTCTATGTTTAATGCTTCTAATTAGCAACTAAAGATTCTAGCTCTGACAGATTTAAACAGAGCCTAAATTACTTATTTTTACTAGATAATACAAAAGGGCAGACCTTTCAAAAAAAAAGAATATAAGTCCTTAATATCATAATTACACTTGAAGTTTAATGTTTAATATCATTGACTAATAATTGCATGTGTAGAATGTGAAGAACTGCATAACTCTAAGATTCTAGAAACTGTCATGTCTAGCTGCTCCTTTCGATTGTTAACATGCTGCAATAGAGATCAGAATCGTTTACTAGGTTAGATCACAACACTTGCGGTTGCACTATCCGCCATACTTTGAGAAAAATTATTACGATAACCATGTTGTGGTGGAGATCAATCCATTTTGTCATAAAACATTTCCTTAGATGAGCAAATAAACTATGCAGAGTAAAGATTTGAAAGCTGAGGAGATGGCAAAGTGAGGCAGGTAAATATGCAAAGAAGCCCAACAGTGATGGTAATTTGGCAAGTGCCACCCCTGAGATCGAATTAATCGCAGGCAGGAGGCGCAGCGGCGGCGGCGACATCTGCATCTGCATCTCCGCCCCGTCCATCCATCCATCCTGCATCTGCTGCTCTGCTCAGCTCGCTGATCCCTCGTCGAGGAGGCCATGTCTCCCTCCGGCGAGGTGGTGGCCTCCATCTCCTCCGCCCTCGCCGTCGCCCTCGTCCTCCTCGCCTGCGTCGAGCTCGGAGACGCCGCCGCCGCCGCCGGCGTCTACCGCCTCATCCAGTACGACCTCGCAGGCGCCCCGCTCGGCTCCCGCGCCGCAGTCCTCAACCACCACGCCGCCGCGCTCCCGCTCCCGCCGGGCGCCGACCTCTCCCGCTCCGCGCTCGTCGCGCCGCTACTCGACCTCCCGCTCTCCTTCCTCAGAGGTACCCACCCCACCATCTTCCTTGCTTACTACTACTACTTGCGTTCCCATTAGGTTACTAGACTATAAACTACTAGATCTCTTCCCCGCCTCGTGTCACACGCCCCACACGGACCTTGTCCTCGCTCGCATTCCCAGCAGTTAGTACAACTGTCGGATCGAGATCAAGATCTCCTAGGACTCGCAGTTGCCTAGTTAGTAGCTTTTAGTCACTGCTACTAATTATACGTCCTCGAATGCTGCTGCTGCTACTACTTTAGCGCTGCTATTCTACCACTGGAGCATGGTTTTCTTGCCATCTGGTTTGGTTGCTACCTGTTATTTCCAACCATGATATGCCCATGTCACATTACAAGATCACGTGATCATCCACACCACACAGCTCAACTGTGGATGATACTTCTAGAACTGCCAAATCTCAAAGCACTAGTACTGCCTTCCTCTGTCGCTGAAAACTCTTGCAATGCCTTCTCAGAGTACCTGGCGGAGAAGAAACATCTGGGAGGGTTGCTCATTCTGCTCCCAACAAAGCTCAGCGACAAGGATGGTGCAGGGAATAATATTGACAAGGGGCAAGTAAAGAGTGTGCTGGCCGAGCTTGAGAAGTTGCTTGTGCATGAAGAAGTTCCAGTAAGTACAAATCCCTTTATCAACACCAAATGCATCTATCGCTCTACTGATGCTGTACATCTGTATATCGCTTCTTTACTTCCTTGACAGTTCAATAGTTGTATTACAGAGCTACACTGATACAAGTATATAAATAATACTTAAAATGGTGAACTTGAAACAATTATTATGCATCCAGCTTCCTAAAGATCCTGAGAAATAATTCCTACACCACTCAGCAGTCTAAATTTTTATTGTATTTTAGATCCTGAGAAGTAATATGTCTAGTCATCTACACCCCACTTGGTTGAGTAATCCATTTTTGCATTTTCATGTGATCTGTCGACCTCGACTAAACCATGTTCTTTGCCTCATGCAGTATCCTGTATACTTCGCTTTGCATGACGACGACTTTGATAACCTGCTGGCAGATATCCGTAAAATTGCCTCTTCAGGTCAACCAGCCTCTGCAACAACAGGAGGGTAATACTCATCAGAAATTGTGCATATTTTAAACTGGCCAGCATTTTGCACTCTGAACTGTATAACTCGCTTACACTGTATGGACAGATACAAACTGTCAGTCTCATGGAATTTTCTTTTGATATTCTTTTTGTAGCTATAAACTTGTCGTGTCCTCAGCGGAACCTAGAAAAGTGTCATCTCCGACCATTTCTAATATCCAGGTAGCCTCTCCTATTTGGTTAAGCATTTGTCAAGTTACTTCTATTTCCTTAGTAAGTGTAGTATCTTGTGGGGTATGCCCCCCCCCCCCCCCCCCCCTCAGAAGCAGGAAAGTAAATGTAGATGGCTATTTGTTTGAATTGATTGTCCCAAATTGATGTGTGCGCTAACAAAATAAAACTGTTTTCCATGTTATTTTTTGGACTATGAACATACCTAAGCTGAATCATTTTTGAGTTGCAGGGATGGCTACCTGGTTTGAAAGGAGAGGGTGACACAGAACAGCTTCCAACTATTGCCATAGTTGCAAACTATGACACCTTCGGTTCTGCACCTGTATGTTGATCCACAAAAATATTCCTGGAATATTCTTTAGTATTCTTCTAGATGTCTTCGATAACACGGATTTTCTCAGGCACTTTCTGTGGGAAGCGACAGCAATGGAAGTGGAGTTGTAGCTCTTCTAGAAATTGCAAGACTCTTTTCACGTCTTTATTCAAATTCTAAGACCAGGGGCAAGTACAATCTTCTTTTTGGGTTAACATCTGGTGGGCCCTACAACTACAATGGAACTAGCAAGGTAAGTACTCATCTGGGCACTTGAGAGACTAAGGTCCATCTTTATGTCAACTTATAGCTGTGTGTTTTTTTGATGCAGTGGCTTAGAAGTTTCGATCAGCGTGTACGTGAGAGCATTGACTATGCTATCTGCTTGAACAGTGTTGGTTCCTGGAGCAATGACCTCTGGATGCATGTATCAAAGCCTCCTGAAAATCCCTATATCAAACAAATCTTCGAAGTATGGTGATCATTTCAAGTTTGTTGGTCCATAACCTCAGTTATCAGTAAGGATAGTCATATTGATATCTGTGAATCTGCTTTCAGGATTTTTCGGATGTTTCTAAAGAAATGGGTGTTTCAGTCAGAATCAAGCACAAGAAGATTAATGTTTCAAATCCTAGAGTATGCACCCTCACATTATTTCGGTTCCTAACAGGAATAAATAAAACACATACAATATGCATTAGACGATAACATCTTTTTGCAATGACTAAGGGTATCCCTTCAGCATTCCTATGCGTTTAGGAATATATTTCTCATTTGGACCCTCAGCTTTGATTTCCAGTACAAATCTAAAGTTCTGCTAAAATTGAACTAACCCATGTTAAAGTTGTGCTCGCATTTAATGTGTAGTTGAATGCTCAACAGATTGCATCTCATTGGACTTGCTAGCTGGGCTGTAGTCATATTTGCAAAACCCTTGCTCAAATCAAATGGAACTGAAACCCACAATAGGTTTTCATATGATATGCATAAATTGATGGACGCAATCTCATGAGGGCACAGGCCCCACTGAAATTCATAAAAACACACATAGTAGATAAGACTCATGTATGAATTCGATCACAGGGGGGCACCATTCAAAGGATATTCTTGAAGGACCCTGGTGAAATTTAATTCAGCTTAGCCTGTGATGAGACTTAAGTTATTATTATTATTTTTATTTGCCATCTTATTAGCTTTCCTGTTTGAATACCTGGAAGACTCCTATGTATCAAGTATATGGACTACCGCTACATATCAAGTATATGGACTACAATATATGCTTCTTATTTTCTTCTCATCCAACTGCCGATTGACGGCAGAGTTTTAGTAGACTTTGCATTTTGATGGACATCCCAATCCACACCACCGTTACTAATCAAGTTTGCATGCCATTGACATTAATGCTTTTACTGTGTTATATTTTTGTCTCATTGTGTCATGTTTTGCAAACTTGTAGGTAGCATGGGAACACGAGCAGTTCTCTAGGTTTAGAGTGACTGCACTTACTCTTTCAGAAATGTCTAGCGCCCCTGAATTTTTGGAAAGCACTGGTGGTCTTCATGACACTAGGTGAAGTCACTTCCAATGTATCCTGAGTCTTTCCAGTGCAACCATCTCAATCTATTTTAATACTTATATTTTTTTCCTTTTTCGCAGAGAATCTACAGATGTCGATTCAGTAATCCGAACTGTCAGATTAGTTTCCGAGAGTCTTGCGGTAAGCTCAATCATTTATTTGTCAATTGGTGCTTGGACAATTATTTGTCCAGCACTGAGTTTTGTGTTTACATGTTTTTGTGTGTGTGAGCGGGTGTGTTTTATGTTGTGGGTGAGGTGCTGAGGTTATGCCATTTGGAGACATCTCCAGTTTCATCTATATTACAATGGTTTGCACGATGTGGTACCTTGTTTCATCTATGTTACAATGGATGTGGGTACCATGTTGATGATGATTGAAACTGAAATTTACTGGCTTCTTGCTCTTTTACAGAGACACATCTATGGATTGAAAGGAAGGAACATCGATGTTTTTGCAGAGAACAGCAGCTTAGCCATTAATCCTCACTACATCCAGTCCTGGTTGGATCTTTTGTCACGGACACCACGGGTTGCACCTTTTCTGCAGAAAAATGATCCCTTCATAGCAGCATTGAAAAAGGTTTGAACAGTTCCCACCAATATTCCCAGTTTTCTTGCAAACCATGACATTGGTATTCTGGTGCAGGAACTATCCGAACACACTGCTGATGTACATGTTCAAAATGATGTCCTTGATGGCATGTTCACTTTCTATGATGCCACAAAAGCAACTCTAAACGTATACCAGGTATATCTAAAGATTAAATGCACAAGCTTCTTGGCATATGTTGATGTTCAATCCCACTTTTAAGTTGCTTTTGAGACATCACCAAATTGATGTTACCTCACACGGCAATTGTTTCCTTAACTACCCAGGTTGCAAGTGTTACTTTTGATCTGCTGTTCCTTTTGGTGCTTGGTTCCTATCTGATCGTTCTCTTCTGCTTCCTAGTAATCACTACACGGGTAAGCATGCTCTACTTTGGATGTAACTTCAACCTTTTGGTACCCGCAGCTGAGAAAATATTACTTCCTTGAACAGGGTGTTGATGATCTCATTAACATATTCCGGCGGCCTCCATCACGCAAACTCAAGGGAGCATAGGCTAGGTTGTTTTTGTGTATTAGTGCCTGAGATGTATGCCTAGTTAGAAGAGCTAGACATCAGGATGACAAGAGGCAAGCTAGCTTCCCACAGCACATAGACATGTAATTGCAAAATTTTACTGTTTTCCCCCCTCCAGCCAATGTGAGTGGTTTCGAATTCCACAGCACGAAAACAATTCTTTCTTTTGTGCGAGGAATTTTGAATGTAATTTAACTGTATCCATTTTGTTATGATGCTTACAATTTTGGGTTAATTATCCCGGTGGGTGTCTCACGGACCGCAAAAGGCACCAGTTCTGAACATGAATGCTGTAAAATCCTTCTCCGAACACTGAAGGCCCACGTGCCTGTGTTAATGTACTTGCATGCAATAACATCACTAGGAGAGCAAAATTCGAGGAAACTTCTGTTTACACATCACAGTAGCAATGATCATTTCTTTGGCAGCCTTTCATGTCACTGAATAATATAGTACTTTGGACGTTCAAAGGTGCCCAAGAGTTATTCCTGTTGCTCCAATGAACAGATGCATAGCTGAAACAGCAGAGTACCATGAAACAAGGTTGCCAAAACAAATCCCTCGTAGGCTGCATTTGCTGCCAAGCCATCGACCTCAAGTAGCCGAGATGAAGCCCAAATCCGCAAGCTCATTGCTCATAGTTATTCGAGAACTGACAAAGATGCATTACATATCAAGCGCAGGTATTTGCTGTGACAGTTCAGCAGTATCCTCAACTTTGCATTACATCAGGATCTAATGCTAGACCCAGCATCCTATCCTATCTGATCGTCAAATCACATGATCTCTCTCGTTAGTCCTCGTCCATATCAAGAGCAGGTATTCGCCGGAAGCGCCCTCCATGCCTTAAGCCTCCTGATATGCTCGGCGACCTCACCTCAACCCTTCTCTTCTTAGGCGCCGAGCATTCACCAGCTATTGATTCAAAAAGCTCTCCCATATTCGACATGTTTGGTCTCTTTTTATCAGCCTCCTCTTTCAGGAAACTGAATGCCATGGAACAGTTGATGAAATGTCAGCATGTTTCAATTATACATTCAGATACTAACCAGTGTTTTGCTTAAGAAGCACATTTAAGATCACTGGAGCAGGCAAGTAGTTTATGACTAGCTGTCAGAGCAGAATAGGAATCTACATGAACAAAGAAAGCGTACCTCTCCCGGATTATTTTAAATGCTTCCATAGTTGCATAAGGCAACCCTGTCTTCGGATCACGGTATCTACAGGAAATAAGCCTTGCATGAGCATAATCAGCTCTCAAGAGTCAAATCTAAATTCAATTCTTATTGCTTACTACATAAATTGGTTATATAGATATGAAATCCTGCTTCAACTCTACCTCTGCAGTACCATCTCAAATTTCTAGATTAAGAGCGTTCCACTAGCAGTCTGGCAAGCATATTTGAAAAGCAAAACACTTTTTTTAAAAAAATCAAATTCAAGCAGCACAATGCCTCAGGGTTTTCAGCTCATACACACAGTGGTAAGATCAGAGTGATTCAGAGCATATAAAACCAGACTAAAAGAAAATGCAGCTACTAAACAAAGGATGCATGTCTGTCAAAGTTATTACTTGTAGACAAACGAAACATATACAAACACTGAAACACGGCCCAAAAAAAGGAACTCGTGTGAAAAAGGAGAGGTACATAGAATGGATAGCATAAATAGGGGTCACGAAAACATACTTGGCAGGAAGTCCAGTCACCACACAGACAGATTTCTCTGGATCTGTAAAAACAGAAGTATTACAAAAAGGCAATGCGCTTAGTACAGCAATTTGATTTGAAACTGCTAAGCTCACATTTAAAAATTGCTGCTAGAGATAATGAATGAATGACACACCAGCAACGAAACTGTGACACTTACAAGGTGCTGATGTTGTACAAAGTTCCGACCCAAATGATGCCCCATTTATGAATTCCAGACATGATTCCCCTAATTGAGCACAATACTGATGATCAGGTAACTGGAACTCCTAGGATATGGTATTCATTGTGGAAAGAGGGAGGTTTCTAAGTTCACAATATGTAAGCAAACAAGTGATTGTGATGACAATCTGACAAAAGTATTACCATCTCTTGAGAAAAATCGAATTGTAGGACCTTCATAGGTGTCCTTATGAACAACAGCTTTTTTCTTGACTTCCTCCTCTCTTGCCAGTACACGTTCTAGATTTCTCAAGTTCATGATCTCTGGAAACATAGACAAAGGTAAACAAACAAAATAAAATCAGAATGAAACAACCAATGCTGGCAATTTCCATCTATGTACTTTTCAGATAAGGTGTAAGGGAAACAAAGTTTAAAACCAGTTTCAGCTGCTTCTAAAAGCATCTCCTCTTGTGTCATCCGCTTTTCTTCTCCCTCCTTTTTCTTCTTAATTGGCTGGCACAGTGCAGAAGAGGGTGAAAAGGAAGTGAGCATAAATCCCAAAAAGAAAACCACCATAGGCTGACAAATTAATTTGAGTACTACAAGATTCTGTTGTCCATAAGTAGATAAAATGCTGAATGCAATTACAGCATCTGATGCAGGAATCGGAGAGCTCGCAAATGAATGCATACCTTGACTGTTGCTTCTTTTTCAGCACGTATCGCTTCTCTTTCAGCTTGTCTGACAATGACCGACGTTCTGGTTGATTTCCTTATGGTCTTCTCGGTCTCTAATTCATCAGGAAAATCTGCTTGTGTGGATGGACTTGGCTTGTCATCTTCTAGTTTTGGGGTCACCTTCTTCTTCTTCTTGGCATTGGTCTTTCTCAACGTCTTGCCGGGGAACATAAGGCGCTTTTTGATTGGTAATCTGCTTCACAGTTGAGCCGGGGGCATGAGAAGAGGATTTGTGGCTAGATTACACGGTGCAATCTACTAACATGGTTGTCAGCTAGGAGAACATGTATACCTCTCACGTTCTTCCTTTTCTGGCTCATCATCAGGTCCAGATTCCTGTGCAGATCCAGAGAAGTTAGATGGGCACAGGGCACCGAGTTGACGACAGTGTGTGAGAAGAGAATGTTAACTAGAAAGAAAGCGGCGATCTGGGTCCACTAATGAAAGCTAGGAACAGAAACAGGTGAAGAGGGGAGAAGGAAGGGATCTCACATATCGATCAAAATCACTGTCGAATTCGTCGCCAGCATCCTGCTCTTCCTCGTAGTTGTCATCGTTGTCTTCCTGCGGGGAAAGTAGGAGTACGTGAGCCGACAGGAACTGTAAGTATATGCAGGCGCAGCAGCAACAGTCTCTGAGCTCCCCATGTGCAGCAGCGGCCCAAGAGAAGGGAAGGAAGAGTGGGGGGCTGCAACCTACATCCTTGAGGGCGTCTTGATTCCAGAAGACCTCGTCCTGCTCGATCTCGTCCTCGAGGAGCTTGGTTATCCTGAGCAATCAAATCGATCGGTTCCAATCTCAGTCGATCAGGAGCAAAGCAGGTGGGCCGGGGAGGGAGAGCGCAAGGGCAACCTGACCTCTTTCCTCGGGTGGCGCGGGAGGCGCGGTCGAGGAGGACGGGAGGCTCGTCGTCGCCGGCGTCCATGGCGGCGGCGGCGGATTGGATTGGTGCCGTGCCCGGGCCCGGGGGAGGGAGGAAAGGAAAGAGGGGAGGGGATTCCTGCCCTGTAGCACCGTCAGATCTACAAACGATGGCTGAGATGGAAGACGCTCTCATCGTAGTTTTTTGAGATGCGTATTTCTTTTAATATTTTCCCCTACCAGAGCAATAAAAGGTGCAGTGCAGTGCATGCTTGTCTTCATCTGAATCCCGACAGCTCCGCGTTGCAAAAAAGAAAAAGAAAAGAATTAGAGCAAGCATATTATGCACTGTCAAAGATGATTTAATAATAATTACTCAATTTGCGCAATTTGTGATCATAAAATTAGTGCCTATGCATGTGCTAGAGCATTAGGGTATTGATATCTTCTATGCACCATGCATAATCTTAAGATAACTTAATAAATAATCTCTACGTTAAATTATCATTTTTTTCTCATTGCAGTTCCTGAGTGCATTTAGGCCCTCCATTATAGATCCAACGGCCGGTACAGATGGATAGCAGAAGCAGGTGCGCCTGGAAGTGGAAGGATAAGCAAGTGATCCAGGGCCACCGGAGCAGGCAGAGGGAGCTGAAGGCTCATACTTGCCCGCAATCGCCGCCATGGCAGCGCAGATCATGCAGCCTCGGCCCCGCCCCCGCGGGATCACATGTCCCAGCAGCTCCAACCGCCGCGGGCTGCTCCGGCCGCCTCGTGCCTCCGCCGCCACCAACGGCTCCGTGCGTCTGACGGTGTCGGACGCGGAGCTGGCGTCCCGCGGGTTCGCGGTGCAGCGCACGGCGGAGGGCCTCGACGTCGCCGCGCTGAACGAGGTGTTCGCGCGCGTGGGGTTCCCGCGGCGCCAGGAGGAGCGGCTCCGCCGCGCGCTGGCGCACAGCCGCGTGGTGTGGCTGTCGGAGGCCGGCCGGCCCGTGGCGTTCGCGCGCGCGGCCGGCGACGGCGTGTTCAACGCGGTGGTGTGGGACGTGGTGGTGGAGCCGTCGTGCCAGGGGCTGGGGCTGGGGCGCGCCGTGATGGAGCGGCTGGTGGAGGAGCTGCGGCGCGACGGCGTGGGCAACATCGTGCTCTACGCGGAGCCGCGGGTGGTGGGGTTCTACCGACTCCTCGACTTCGCCATGGACCCCGACGGCATCAGGGGGATGGCATACTACAGAAAGGCATCCTCACCCTCATCATCGGCGGCGGCCGCTCCTTCATCGCTCTGAATGAATGAGTTGAGGTCTGCTTGTTGCTCATCATCAACCATGCATGTACCAACCAGTGGTATCCAGCAGTAGCCAGTAGTATTAATCTGTTTTGTTTCTTGGATTCAGTTCATGTTCAAGCAGAAGCAGACATGACATATCTCATACATTATACTCAATTTCTCCTGATGACGATGATAAAATTGATGATAGTATTGTGCGCTGTAAAGGATCTCAATATACAAGCAGAGTAACCAATCACAATCACATACAAACACACTTTGTTGGAATTGGAATTGTACAGACAGCACATTTGATGGATATGATCCGGACTCTGGAAATAAAGTAAAGCATTAAATTGAAACAGACTGATAGAATCAGAATCACCATGCATGGAATGGAAAAGTGGAATCGCCTCCAACAGCTATATATAGCTTAGCGCCTGCGTCGGATGGCGCAGGCGGCCATGAGGATGAGCACGGCCAAGACGAGGACGGCCAGGAAGGTGGCGACGACGGCGCCGCTGGTGCGCTGGCAGAAGCCGTGGAACTGCATGCAGATGGGCACCCAGTTGGCGCGCCGGCTGCCCCAGTGCGCCACGTACACGATGGCGGCCGCGGCGGCGCCGGCGGCCGTGAGCAGGCACATCACCACCACGTCGCAGAGGAGCAGGAAGAGCCTGACTCCGGTGGCCCCGGGGTGGACGATGCCCACGGCGGAGAAGGGCAGGGACAGCACCAGGTACCCCGCCGCGATGGCGTTGCCCACCACGAAGAAGGTGAAGGCCGGGAAGTCGTCGAACCTCGCGTGGAACTGGAAGAACTGCGTGAACACGGACAGGCGCTCGTCGGCGGTGCCCGTCGAGATGGCGGCCGCCAGCGTCGGCCCGAAGGCCGCCACCCGCAGCAGGAAGTCGATCACGGCCAGGCAGCGACGGAACCCGCCGGCGCCGGAGCGCAGGAGGAGCGGCAGGCCACGGCCACCACCGGCGGCCTTGCTGCCTGCTGCCGTCGTCGCATCACCGCGGGCTGTACTCGCCGGAGCGGTGGCGTAGGACGACGACGCGGCAGCTGGGGCCTTGCCGTCGTCCATGTGGATCACCGTGGCCGGCTCGCTCATGTTTCCTTCTTCCTGGAATCTGCCCTGGCGAATCAATCAGAGTCTTTGAGAGCTCTGCGCTGCTTGCTGGGTTGGATTGCACGCACACCATGAGATGATAGCAGATTTATACCTGCACAAGCAGGGGAGTTGTTTGGCGGCGATCACCTTGTTTATTGCATGGTATTTGCATACCGCAGCAGGAGTGGTTGCTTGCTCCCCTGCACCATCATGCTGGCGGGGAGTGGAATTGCTGCTCCTCTTTCTACCTGATCTCTGCAACTCCATCCATCATCATGCAGCTGCTTCATTTGCTTACAGGAGAGAGAAGGCAGCTGTCTGTATTAGATTAGGTGGAACTGAAACCACATTTCGAACTCCAGCTGAGCGTGCATCCATTCATTTTACATTACATACAGAACTCGATCTACAACTGCTTTATGGAGTACACAAACCTTATCATAACGGAATGAAGAAGCGACACGCTGGAATATTTTCCGACCGGGTATATTTTCAGAAACTGCACTTGGACTGCAGCTCTTACAGATTCAAAGGCAAGCGAATCAACCAGTGAAACACCAAACAATAACAGCGAGGTACCATCCATATTCATATGTATTAATTCCCTGCAGAGTACACATGTAATATATATAGATAGCAGGTAGCGCTAGACCCCAAACCCACAAGCACAATCCAGGACATCAGATTCAGCCACATCAGGAAAGAGACGAGCACAGCAGAGGGCAACTCCACTCCTTGAAACAACTTTTCACATACTGTACATTCCCAACCCGTTTGTGCAGGAAGCACTTCAAAAAGCACATGCCGGCAAAAAAACAAACTCCCTCTAACTGGAAACCATATTGCAAGTCTGCTTCTTGAAGCATCCGTTATGGCTCCGGAAGCTCAGGTGCTCAACATGGCGGGCATCACCGGTGGAATTGTATGCTCCAAATGAGGGACAGCCATCATCATGATCTGCATGATGGTAGGGAAAGGCCTCCACAGAAAGCAGAAATGAGCAAGTAGAGTAGCACTACTATGGCAACCGTCAACACAGCTCTGCAAAAAAGATGTTAAGAAAATAAATGTCTCTGAAGCAGGTAAACATCTTAAACTTTCATTTTACAAACTTTTGTAACAAAAAAAAAACTTGCTGCCAGGATTTTCCACCAAGAACTGGGATTGTAATTTTCTCAAACAGGATACCTCACCAATTTACAGAGCATATACACAACTTATACATCACTCACCACCACTGGCATATGAATTAAACCCCCCCCCCCCCCCAAAAAAAAAAAAGAAAAGGAACGCCTTTGGTGTGTAAAGATATCACTCATTTACTTTCTGGCCCAGACTGGTGAATCACCAACCAAAACGAATGTGAGATTTAATCAAAACTGTAATTTCCAACGAGGAGCAGCACTGGTATGATAATCTAGGTAATGGATCTGCAAGGCTTCTGTAACATTGCTATAGCAGGCAGGAGGGAAGCGCTCACTGTGTGAAGTAAATTGGGGACCTTGACACTATAATCATAGATGATTGACCTCTAACGCGGACTGCAGTAATGCCTTCACAAAAGAAAGATAGAGCACAAGTATGAAAGATGGAAAAAAAAAAGGTATAGCACTTACAGAAGCTTGGCATTCTTCATCCAAAGGGCTCTGCGGAGCCTCTTGGATTGCTTGCGGAAGTGGAAAGCGCTGTCTTGCATGGTGGATGTCTTGTCGACGAGGAGTGAGATGCGGTCACCTCTGTCTAGAATTTTCTCTATGTTGTCGACCATGACAGTGTGTATCTGCAGGAGGCGGAGAGGGAAGAGATGATTGATATAAACGAGGTACATACTATAGAAGTGAGGGTATGTTTTGAGTTTGAAGGTACTTGCCTCGCTGACTTCTCCCCGGAGCCGGTTGAGCGTATCGGCGCTTGGGTTGCTGGAGAAGAACTCCATTTGCTGGTGTAGGACCCTGGAGAACTCATCGTTCATGGCGTAGGCCAGCGCGGAGTGCGCGACTCTGCCATAGTTCTTCATGAATCTCATCTGGATATCCTCCAGGTAGAGAAAGGGGATCCTCCCTGCACCAATCATGAAAGCGTATAATCCAATCAGGAGGGGGAAATAACTATAACTGGTGGAGAGGCAGGCTGTCCTAGATTGGAAACAGGATGAGTCAGGAAGCAGGTAAACTGATAGCTAGTCGAGGTATGCCGCAGAGAAATGTTTGTGGCCCAAAGAAAGATGCATCATACAGACAGTGGATTGAACTGAAAGGGTTGCATATTACTTCCGAAGGTGTCGTTGGCCATGCAGAGGAAGGTGATGCCGGCGTCGGCGCGGAGGACGTGGAAGATGTAGCGGTCCTGCGCGAAGCAGAGGCGGGACTCGGCGTCGGGCGGCAGCTTCTCGAGGATGCGGCGGGCGACGGCGCCGGCGTTGCCCGAGACGGCGGCGAACTCAGCCAGCACGACGGTGCCGCGCGCCACCAGCGCGTACACGATCGCCATGGGGATGGGGATCGGAGAGGTGGGTGGGTGGGGGGGGGATCTGATCCGACGTGCGTGCGTGGTGGATTGGATCCCCTCCCTGATGTGGGATCTGATCTGATCTGATCCGATCGCCTGGGGAATTGGGTGGGATGGCGGCGCTGGGGGTGGGATTGGGGATTTCGAGCGCAGCGGCGCCTGCGGCGTGGACTCCCCTGTCCTCTCCCCTCCCCCGTCGGCAAGCAGACTCCACCCGCCTGTCGCTTTGCAGGTTGGACCCACCCGCCTTCTTTTCTTTTCCTTCCATTTTTCTTTTTTTTTTTCTTTTTCTTTAATTAAAGAAAAATGTTTTTCCAACTGCAAGTAACTAGTGATCCATCCAGTGAAGAAATGCCCAGCCGCACATCAACGCAACACATGAATATAAATCAACCCATCACCGCAATAATATTTACATTCTCAGGAAAAAGAAGAACTTCAGCAATATTTCATGACAACTTCAACAATATTTGCGTTGCGAGATATAATATAATGCATGCATCTGCTCATCCGATCGATCCATCATCTTCTTTTTTTGTTTTGTTTTGAGCTGCGGATGTCGGTCAAATGCTGATTCAGTCAGGATATCATCAGTATGTAATAAGATGGTACTAATATACGATCTATGGCTGCGGCGGACGCTCGTGCTCCATGCTAGTCATCATCTTTTTCACCCTGTCCCGCACCTCCTGGTCTCTCCGCGCCATGTCCCTGAGCTCGCCGGCGGTGAAGGGCGGCGGCAGGGTGCATGGCTCGTAGTCGGCGGCGTACCTCTCCCTGGACTCCATCATGAACTCCCTCTCGCGGCCGCGCGCGGGGCACGCGAGGGCCTCGGCGCGCAGCTCCACCGCCTTGTCCGGCACGGTGGGCTTGTAGCGCAGCAGGCGGGCGTACTCGGTCAGCAGGTGCAGCATGTAGTCGTAGACGTAGTCCATGGCGAGCTCCTCCCTGGCGAAGCCGCTGCCCTCACCGGCCATCCGCCGCGCCTGCGCCGGGTGCGCGTTGCCCCAGTCGACGGCGAGCTTGATGGCGGGGCACTTGCGCGCGGGGTCGATGGGCCAGTAGTGCTCCCCGGCGACGAGCCCCCGGGAGAAGAAGTCCCTGAAGGGCGTGTCCACCAGCAGCACCGGCGAGTCGCAGGCCAGGATGTACTTCTCGCTCACCGACCACGACCGCCCCCGCACGAACACCTTGTACCGGTGCCGGCACTGCTCCGCCAGGTTGGAGCCCCGGAATCCGGCGCGGATGGCGGCGCCCCAGTCCTGCGCGAACACGCGCGCGTTCCAGTCCACCCTGTCGGAGACGTTGCAGCGGAGGAGGTCGGCGCGGTCGGCGGACACGCCGGGGTTGCCCTTCCAGTAGGCGTAGGGCTCCCGGTCGGGCCACGGCAGGCGCGCCATCTGGGCCGCCATCTCCTCCAGCAGCGGCGCCCAGGGCCGGATGTTGACCTCGGGCCAACCCCAGAAGGACCAGTCGGGGAAGACGATGTCCAGCGTGGCGTCGTCCTTGCAGTAGCGGAAGAGCGGCGGCGCGTCGGAGCGGACGGGGAAGTCGGCGGCGCGGACCTCGGGCATGTCCTCGCAGTTGAACATGAGGTCCAGGTCGGGGACGCGGCCGGGGTAGCGCGCCAGCAGCTGCGCGATGCCCCACTGCGTGAAGGTGTCGCGCGTCTGGAACACGCGGTGGTACGTCTCCACGAAGGCGCGGCCGCCCACCACCACCAGGCGGAACGCCGCGCGGCCGAGCCCGCGCTCCACCGCCTCGCGCGTGATCCCCGTGGCGCGCCACGGCGACAGGTCCGAGTGGATGAACCGGAAGTACTCCGGGCACCTGGGGGGAGGAGGGGACTGGTGGTGGTGCACCGCCGCCTGTGGTGGTGGTGATGAAGGCGACGGTGACGGCGACGGCGAAGTGGTGGTGGCGTTGCCGCCGCAGCTGAAGGGTATGGGCACCAGGTCCGCTGCGGGCGAGGGAACGTGGTGAGGAGGCCGGCGTTGGTGCTGCCTGATGCCGCCGCCGAGCAGGAACGACTGCAGCAAGATATATCAATCAGTGATTAATTTCATTCGCATTCTCGATCTGATTCCGACAGTGCGTAGTGGGTGTCTCGATATATATATCAATGGATCAGTCGCTACTCCAATGCTATATTAGACCAGTGTTAAGAGAAGTGTCATTGCATAGTTACCAACGCTAGAAATTTGGTAACTGCGATGACAAACTCCTCCTCTCTTCTTATTAATGACTCTGCCATGTATGTCAGCAAATTTGTTGGTATAGTATGATATTTAATACTCAAAACACTTTTATTGAGATTGGCCTTAGTTGTTACCACCCTACTTCCTCAGTCCCAAAAAACTATTCGTTTAGAAAATTTCAAATATATTACCAGTAAATGATCATATTACCTCTAATTAACTATAGCAGTTGTGATTGAAGATTGCGTTGTTTATTTGGTTCGCTAGATTCTCAATAAATACAAATGCATTGCATCCTGAAAAATAACAACTATTTAAACATTTGATTGGCTCTGTACCCTTCTCTATACAATTATTTCTTAGTATTTGATATTAGTTTAATTAGATGGATTTTATTGCAATCTAAAAAATACATTTTATGGGATAAAATTTAAAAACTAAATGAACAGTTTTTAGACTGGAGGAAGTAGCTAGCTAGCTAGCACTTTGACATATATGCAATTGACTTGACTCGGCCGCGAGCGGCGGGCAAGCAGGGATGGGGTGGCAACATGCAGCAGGTCCATGGGGACAGGGTTGCTGCCTGGACAGGAGGCGCGGGATGGAGCAGAGGGGCAGGAGGACGCGCGGGAGGAGGAAGTGTCGCGAGAAAAGAGGAGCGCGCGAGAGGAGGGAGATGGCGAGTCCGAGCCGCTCGGCAAATATGCCTAGCGGAGGGGAGGGGATGCCAAGCCAAGCCAAGTAGAGAATAGAGGAAGAAGTTAAGGAGAGGCTGTTAGATCATTTTTTCCCAGTGTTTTTCTATTTTTATGGATCCGAATGGATTTTCCAGTGTTTTTCTATTTTTAAGATCCAAATGAATTTAGCTAGACTTTTGGAGTTGCTCTGGCTAGCTAGCTAGATGGAGATTCATTCAATTGCCATTTGTGCGAAACCACGTTGTAAATATACATACATCGATCAATGTCAGTGCACAACGCAACAAAGTCATCAGAGACCTCAATTAAGTCAAAACAATGGAAATATTAGCACCTATCGCGTAGCTAGCTTCTTCAAAGGTGCGAACGTGCTGCTCATTCCATGGGCCAGATACAGACCTTTCGTACGCAGTTTATTTCGACTTTTAGTTAGTCTCAAGCTGCAGGGGGACACACACACGTGGACAGGGAGAAGAAAGAAAGAACGAAAGAAAGAAAGAACGAACGAACTGATGGCCCCAGCACGCAGCTTGAATTTGTTTGTTTTCAAGCTAAATCAAGGTAAGAAAACTAATGGAGGATCATTCAGATCATAGATCGGAGGGACGACGACGACGACGACTGCTGTTGAATATAATTGTTTTCCTACTAGATATTGTGTAGACTATTAGCTAGTAGAGGACGTGAACGTGATGTCCGTGTCTGTCTATCTTCAAGAAGCTACTTGGAGGGCATCTAGTCTAGCGGCATGCATGCGTGGCTGCCTCGGATTTGTTGGGAGGCCGGCTTTGACGACGATACCATCCGTCCCTTACAGAATTCCATCTTTGCTGAGTTCATCATGCGCGTACGTGTTGAAAGATGAGCTACTACCAAGCTAGCTATTTTCAAAGCAGTTTTCTAGCTAGCTGTCTTATTTTCAAAGCAGTTTTCTTCCTTCCGTTTCCTTCCTTCCTTTCTCTCTTTCTTTCTTTCTTTCTTTCTTTCTTTCTTTCTATGTTGACGATAGATAGATGAATTCTGCCCTGCCGTGCTGCTTGTGTTGGATCTCGACGATGAATACTCATCCGTCGTTCATGAACTTTTAATCCCTTCAGTTTTTAATAATGAAACTAAATACCGTATTAAACACGATATGATGCGTGGGTACTGAATCAGATCATCTATCACTACGTACTCATACATACCGGTGCATAGTCGAGGTGGATCCACCAGCTGCTGGTGCTGCCGACCACCAAGGCCAGGACGACGAGACCGGCGATCACCAGACCCACGCCTCTCGTCGGCACCACCGGCAGCTTCTGCGGCCACCGCATCCACCACGCCGCCGCCTGCTGCTTCTTCCAACCTGCAGCTGCTATGATTATCGCCTCCTGCTGCCGCTCATCTTCGGCCGCCTGATCGTCGTCGCCGTCATCCAGCTGCTGCTGCTTGGCTGCCGCCGGATCCTCATGGTCAGCAGCAGCTCCTGCTCCTCCTCCTCCTCCATGGTCGTCGTCGTCGTCCGGAGGCGGCTGAGGCACCAGCGCTGCCCCCTCCTCCTCGTCGCGCTGCTGCTGCCGCCTCTCCCGCTCCGGGAACTGCAAGAAGAAGCTCTTCATGGATGGATGGATGGACGGATGGAACTGCAGGAGTTAGCCACCCAGCATAGCGGCATATATAGCGATCGAGCAGGCAGCCACTAGCTGATGACTCAAAGACTTGAAGACTTTTAGAGTCAGTCAGGCACGTTGACCACTACACCGTACCGGTTAATATAAAATAAATTAAGACAGCCATCCGATCGATCCAGCAAAAGAAGCAGCAATTAGACTAATATATGAACTGCTGATCCAGCATCAGTTGTTGCTGATCGAGGTGTGTTATGTATGCTCCTCCCTCAACCGCACCCAATATATGCAACCATCCATCGATCCATCTAGTGTATACATCATGTGCAGTCAATATATATATATATATATATATATATGAAAAATCTATTCTACACGCGCTTGTAGCTACTTTTAAATGCGTATATCGTGATGTAGGACATATCTGACCCAATAAAAGGTACCTACAAGGTGTATGTGACATACTAAACCATATGTGATGGTATATATATTGGGCATGTGACCATACATAGAATATATGGACAAACTCAACTTTATATATTAGTATTAATACTCAATTTTATATAATAGTACTAAGGTATAATAATATATATTTAAAAAATAGGGATGCTTTTTAAATTTTTTGTATATATCCCTTTGAAGTATCTTAGAATAAGTATATAAACATACTCAAAGTGATAAATGAGTATGTGAACATAATATACGCACGATGGTATACTGATGGTGAGAGTAGCTACACGCGAGTGTAGATGAAACTCATCATATATATGTATTTGTATGTATATATGTATAAATGTATATATATATACATGCATGACCAGTGTATATTACGTAGATTTAGCTTGACAATTTTAGTTTCTACTTCTTTCGTCCCAAATTATAAGTCGTTTTGACTTTTCTGGATACATATTAATTAATAAAATAGTTTTCCAAATACAAGTAATAATTGTCCCTGAGGCATAATATATATATATATATATATATATATATATTAGTTTGGAGGATTAATTGATGGATTTTCTCCAACTATAGTAGAAGGTCGCTGGTGAAAAATTAAAGGACTAGACAAGACATCCACACAGATAAATTCAATCCCCTGTAAATTGGTTTGAATAGATTTATTTTTTAATTAAAGGACTAGCAACGTCGATGTACTGCTGGTTGTGGACCACTACTTATTACAATTTATTATAATATAATAATACTATAAATGTGTGGGTGTTGCTATCTATCGACTCACTGCCTTGTCCAACATGCACGGCCCTCGCTTGCTCTTGCTCTTGCTCAGTCGGGCATATGTTACAATCGGTCGCCATCGATCCGTGCATCTCTTAAAGCCAAGGGATATGTATATATCAATATATATAAAAACAGCCAACAAAGTTAGTAAATCATCGATCCGATCGAATATATATATATATATATATATAATTTATTCTACACGCACGCATTTGTAGTTACTTCCACGTGTGTATCTCGTGATGTGGAACGTATCTGACCCAGCGAGGGGCATGTACTTGAAGTACTTGATCATACTAGAACATTTATGATGGTATATACATTGGGTATGTGACCATACATACAGCATGTGGACATACTAATTTTTATATAATAGTACGAAGATATAATTATAATATATTTAAAAAATAGGGGTGCTTTTGAAATTTTTTTATATATATCCCTTTGAAGTATCTTAGAATTAGTATATGAATATACTTAAAATGGTAAATAAGTATGCGGACATACGCACGGTGGTATGCTGATGGTGAGAGTAGTGTGTGTATATTTTATCCGAGCTCTAATTTATGGTTCATATTGTCAAGCCGCGCAACTACATACCTAGTTAGTACCGATTTCGACAAGGAAAAGCAAACCGAGTGCGCGTAGGTCATCAGTCGATTAGATTGGTGTCATCATACAACTTAGTCTTTGCAAAGATGGTAGATCGATATGTTTGTGTGCGGGGCCGGCCGGTACCATTCCCTTTTCTAAAAAAAAAACGGTTACGCTGACATGATGTATACGTCAGCAGTAAGCTTCTGGGAGCCGTGGTGTGACATCACAAGCTGCTCACGGTCGTTGCTTGATAAGACTAGATGGATCGATCGATGAGCATGCCAGCTGCCACAATTTCTGCTTTACATCCGCCAATCAATCGCCTTGCTTGCATTCGATCAGTTTATACTAGCAGTGAGTAGTAGTGGTGGATTTTTGCTGGTTGGTTGGTTGGTTTGTGGGTGGCCGCCGCCGCCGGGCAGTGGCTACCGGCAATAGCGGCGGGCAGAGCAACCACGTCCACAGCCATGTAACCGCCCGCCCCCCTGCACGCACCCACCTAGCTGCTTTCCATGATCTCCTGCAGTCCTGAAGCCCAGCTGCCAAGCCTGACTGCTTCCTTCCTTGCCTCTCTCCCGGCCCCATCGACACGGACATGGACATGGACATGGAGGTGAAGGGGGCCTCGGCGCCGCCGTCCAAGAAGGCGGACGCGCGCACGCTGGTGGCGCACCTCCTGGCCGTGGCCGCCACCGTGCTGGTGCTGCTCTGGTGCGTCCACTTCCGCGGCGGCCTGGCCCTCCGCTCCCTCGACAACAAGCAGCTCATCTTCAACGTCCACCCCGTGCTCATGCTCCTCGGCCCCATCGTCCTCGGCGGCGAGGCCATCCTGTGCTACCGCTCCCTCCCGCTCGCCCGCGACGCCAGGAAGAAGGCGCACCTGGCGCTGCACGCCGCGGGCCTCGCCGCCGGCGCCCTCGGCGTCTACGCGGTCTTCAAGTTCCACGTCGAGAGCGGCATCCCCAACCTCTACTCGCTCCACTCCTGGGTCGGCATCGCCACCATCTCCCTCTACGCGCTCCAGTGGGCCGCGGGCTTCCTCGCCTTCTTCTACCCGGGCGCCTCGCCGGCCACCAGGCGCAGGGCCGTGCCATGGCACGCGGTCTGCGGCCTCCTCGTCTTCGCGCTCGCCGTCGGCACCGCGCAGCTCGGCTTCCTCGAGAAGCTCACCTTCCTGCAGGGCCCGCCCCTGCGCCTGCCCAAGTACGGCGCCGAGGCGATGCTCGTCAACTTCACAGCGCTCGTCGTGCTCCTCCTCGGCGTCGCCGTCGTGCTCGCCACGGTCACCATCGACGGCACAAGGTACAACACCATCATGTGAACAATAATACATCAACTGCTTCTTGATGTGATGACACGTCACGAGCGAAGCGATGATACGAGGGTCTCTCTTATATGCAATGCAAGCAAGCTAGCTAGCTACTGAAGTCCCATTAAGAAACATGCTGCATGCTGCTACTATGTATTTAGTAGTATTGCTTTGTATTATTCTGTACTGCTCTCTTCTGTATATATGTATGTTAATTATTTGGGCTGTCAAATAATACATGTGCTTTCCGTGGACGATCGACAGTAATGTAAGACCGGCCGGATGGAGTATTATTGAAAAAAGAAAGGTGTCAAAATCGTCATATATCACGACATCTGTTACCCTTAGATAGAGCAAATACATCGATATTGTCTAATGGACGACGTAATTTTTCAGACAACCTCTAGATGAACTGTCTTTTAAGTTATCTCGTAGTGATTATTTGATCCCTACGTTAAAAAGGAATCTTGTAAGTTGCATGACAATAATAACTTGAGGAAGTGATGTGCAATTGCAAATAACAAATATAATCATATAGAGCGCTACAAAGTAGTGTGATATCCGGATTTCCGCAAATAGAGGGTGAAAACGTATTTCAGCAGGCTCCTGTTTAGACAAGGTAGAAACAGTTCATATTGAAATTTGGATTCAGATCAATTCCCATAAAAAAAAACTCGCACGCTATTAGATTTTTCCTTCTGCTCATGTAAGTTGTAGCAATGGATAAAGAACTTTGACATCCTTGACTCTTGCAAGAAGAAGCTCATGCTCCAATGCAACACCTCGATGAGTAGATCCGCAGAGGTATGGCAGTCCGGCCCCTCCCCAAACCCTATGCCTCGCTACTAGAAAACGGAAATTTCGAGAGAATGGCAAACGTCATGAAAGCTATAGTAGCAGCCAATGGATGTCCAGAGGAGGAGGAGGATAAGAGGATGACTTGTTGGGGACGAACGGTGAAGCAAGCTCCAAGTAGTGTGTTTACACGAGATGGAGGGGAGCGGCGGGCGCGGAAGACACAAGGATGCCAATACTGCAACGCGTCACAGAAACAAAAACGCCTCCGCGCTCTTTCGTTTTCTAGCCTTTTAATCAACTCCTCCTAGACCCTGATTAGCCCAATGGGCATATAAACATGGCAGTTGCTGCAGTTCACAGAGAAAAGGCTGACACATGCTGTCCATGCAAAATGAAAGTTTGACAAAAAAAAAAAAATCCGTAGTTTTCAAATTATGTATCTGAATTGAATTCCGATTGCATTATTGTTGTCTTCAAAATTAGATCAAACTTAACTATATTTGAGCGAAATTTTTTAGATCATTTTTTTTTACAAAGGTGGAACAATCTCATTGTAAACCAGGAACAATTGTTCCTCCTTTTTTTTTAAAAAAATGTTGAGTTTAGAGATATAATTTTTTCTTGGATACGAACTTTTTTCTCTGAAAACGCGCACCCTGCCACCTCTCTAGTTTCAGCAGCAGAAAAATATGAGCCTCTTTCTATCCGCAGCCCAAAAATCTAAAAAAGTTGCGACGGTAGGCTTCTGTGATAGATTTGTGCTAGCTGCACAACCCAAGCGGTTACCACGTGCCAGCATCTGCTGACTCAGTTGTGGGCCGCATTCTTTTTGGACCGGAGGGAGTAGACGTTGAGGAGGAGTTGGGGAACCTAGGGAAAGTAGTAGGAGCTAAGCAATGAGTGGTATACTGGCCGGGCCGGCCTTTCCTGGCCCAAATGTCTCTTGATTCTGCTGACAGCCCAAACAGATGCAAATAAGCAGGTTGGCCCATTTACGCGCAACAGCCGGATTTCCGCAATCAGCACGAGGAAAGCGTATTTGACTGGAGGCGTGTTTGAGAATGATTTCTCCAGAGAAGAAAAGAAAAAAAGAAGGAAGAGAATTCGAAACCCGCCCGCACCGCACCGCAGTTTCTGTTTCCCGTTAGGCTTCCTGTCTCCTTCTCCGGCTCCGGTGACGGCCGGCGGCGGCGGCAGCGGCAGCGATGGGGGTAAAGAACCTCTGGGACATCCTCGACTCCTGCAAGAAGAAGCTCCCGCTCCAGCACCTCCAGTGAGTAGATCCCCCCGCAGAGGCTGTATCCCCTTCCCAAACCCTGCTCCCATTCATTCCTCCTCCTCCTCCTCCCAATCCAATCCAAGCCCCCTCCCGTCGTATAATAATAATAATAATGCTTGTTGGTGGGTTCAGGAACAAGAAGGTGTGCGTGGATCTTTCCTGCTGGCTCGTGCAGCTCTGCAGCGCCCACCGCTCCCCGGCCTTCCTCAAGGACAAGGTCTACCTCAAGAACCTCTTCCACCGCATCCGAGCCCTCCTCGCCCTCAATTGCAGCCTCGTCTTCGTCACAGGTTCTCTTTTTCTTTCTTCTCTCTAATCTACCTGAAATGAAATGGCAATGCCCCATTCCCGGGCCTAAAGTTTCTTCATTTCTCGCTCTTTCTTTTAGATGGGGCGATTCCTTCTGTCAAATTGGCAACTTACAGGCGCCGCCTCGGAGTAAATGCTGCTGAGATTGCTGCTGCTGCTTTGTTCTTGTTCCCCTCAATTTTCCCTCAACCTCAGTCATTTAAATTCTCCTTTGGAATCAATTCACCCCAGGCTGCTCGAGAGGAGGACAACTCACAACCCTTGACTTCTTTGCGCCGGAACAAGAGCTCTGAATTCTCGCGCATGATAAAAGAGGCCAAGCATCTTGGGATGGCCCTGGGCATCCCCTGCTTGGATGGGTACTACATCTCTCTGCTCCAGAAACAATGAAATTTTAAGTAGCACATGTTAACATCAGTATGTCTTGTTCAGAATTGCCCTGTGGCTTTTTTTAACTGTTCTGTTCGTTAATAGGGTGGAAGAAGCGGAAGCACAGTGCGCATTGCTCAATTTTGCCTCCTTGTGCGTAAGTACAGTACTGTCACATGATCCTAACAAGACCAACATCATATGCAGGTTCCTTATGTACTGCCTATGCTGTTTCAGGATGGCTGTTTTACATCAGATTCAGATTCATTCCTTTTCGGTGCAAGGACAGTTTATAGAGATGTTTTCATAGGTACTCTTTCCTGAGCACTGTTGCTAATATCATTTTCATGTTGATGAAGTCTTGTATTGTAGTATATGCTCTATTCCTGGACTAGCAAGTGTTCTTATTTATTTAACCTAAATCCTAGTGATCTGCTTACTATCAGGAGACGGTGGCTATGTAATTTGCTATGAGATGGAAGACATTGAGAAAAAGCTTGGTTTTGGCAGGAACTCACTGGTACGTTGTTGTATGATTTTCCTGCGTGAGCTAAACATACAGGAGCTCTTGTGAACAGTATTTGGAATGTTCCAGCCAATGCCATATCTCCTTGCTTGCCAGAAAGATCATGGTCTTAGAGAGATACGGTAAATTGAATGTTGGTTGCCTTTTCCAAATATTACACTGTCAAAGTAAGTACCAGTTAAGCTGTATTATCTGGATAGTACAAGAAATCTTTCGGTGAACCGGTAGCCATTGTCCTCGTAATCTTGCACTAGTTGCATGGTTTTAGGTGGAGTTTACTGGAAGTTATGTATTCCCAATGTGCTTGGTCCTAAACTGACTGTGCAATAAGCCAATAACAACATCACTCTATCTGCCTCAGCTTAAAGCCTTATATATTTTAAATTTTCTTCCTGTCTCTTTTCGTTTAAACTATTCTTTGCTTCTGATCGATATAGTTTTCTGCAGTACTTCCTATTACCTCGTACAAGAATGCATAAATTTTGACCTGTCTTTGAACTGTCCGGATCTTTTCAGATATCTCTTGCAGTACTTCTTGGTAGTGACTATTCTAATGGAGTTCTAGGCTTCGGCCCGGTAAGTACCAAAAGTCAGAGCACCATCCACATGTGCAGTTTTGACTCTGTCATACTGATTATTTAGTATTGTCTTGTACTGACTGTATTGCAACTATTCTTGTTTTGTTCTGTCCATGGCTCCATACTTAATCTAAAAAATGGGAGTAATAAAGCTTATCACTGTTTCTTTCCTTATAATATAATATATAACTGTTACAGGAAGCAGCATGCCGTCTTGTTAAGTCTGTAGGGGATGATGCCATTCTTGATCAGATTTTGTCCAATGGAGTTAAGCCTACAAGAAAATCTAAAGCAAAAAATAGTGGCGTCAATGTTGAGAGGGTTGGTGGCACATGCCCAAAAGCAAGTACCTGCAGTATGTAATCTTTTGTTGTTTTCTCCAGCTATTTAGCTACATCATATTTCTTCTCCAACACATTGAGCAGTGAGTGGGAAATTTGCCGTTAATCTACTGTCTTTGTTACAGAGCTTGCGATGAGCCAAGATTCTGGTGGTCAATTTCGTGATATAATAAATGCATATCTGGAGCCAAAATGTCATTCACCTGATTCAGAAGCTGTGCAGAGGTGAGACGTTTGAGAATTAGCCTTAGGTTCGCGCCTGATGTGAATGGCGCATTGCTTCCAAGTTTGCCTTCCATCTTTCCTAGCCTATTGAGTGACCACAAGGAATGACTCAGGGTGTCAAATATTGGTCTAGTTGGTTTATGGTTGATGTTGACTGTTGATTTTGTCTCCAGGGCATGCAGCCAGCATCCATATCTTCGGTCACAACTGCAACAGATATGTGAGCAGTACTTTGAATGGAGCCCTGAGAAGACTGGTACCCTTGAAATCCCTAAAATTGTTAGTATCACATTTTTGTACATGAGAGAACTTTCCAAATTATTTCCTTAAAAACATGTCCGCAGATGAATATATCCTTCCAAAGATAGCTGAGAGGGAACTCAGAAGATTTTCAAATCTTCGCTCCACGTCTTCAGATCTAGGAACTAAACCTTCACTAAATGAGGTATAAGCTTTGCTTGCTGAGTGCATTTCTCATTTTCTGAACTGATCGTTTTACATATACTTTTCAAGTCTAATTATCTATTTTGCAGATTCCAGTACCATGCCCTGTATTGGCAATTCTGAAGCAGCGAAAAGTTCAAGGAAATGAATATTATGAGGTTTCATGGAGAAACATAGATGGGCTCCAAGTTTCAGTTGTTCCAGGGGATCTTGTTAGAAGGTATTTATGATTTTCCTGCTCCCTAGTTAGTCATTCACTTGTTTATCAACTTATCCTCTGAACAATGGTGTTTCGCTGACTGGTGTCACTTTTTGCGATCAAATCAATAAATAGAATATCACGTGTTTCTATTGCATAGTATTACTTTATTTGTTGACATGACATTTACAAATTCTAGCAATGAGCAGAAAGCACGAATTACTATATTTTCAGTAATATTTAGTGACAAAATGCATGAAGAAGATCCCTTACTGCTGATTTCAGTAACGAGTTTCGGTGCTGATAGACTTACCCTAGTGCAGGAGAGGGAGGAATGCAGAAGGGTTCCATATGCTAGTTTGATTCAATTTATAATGGAATCAGTTACCTTGCTTTATGTGATGCTTTAGCTGTGATAAACTTCTCGTTTCCAGTTGAAATTTGACCCATCTGACATGCCCTACTTATGCAACTGCAGTGCTTGCCCAGAAAAAATAGCTGAATTTTTGGAAAAGAAGGATGAGCAGAAGAAGCAAAAGAGGAGAGCTAGGCCAAAGAAATCAGCTCCAGCTGCCGTTAAAGAGGTGGATGCGCAGCTCCAAGAATTGTTGCTTGGAATTGAATCTGAAAGTGGTACCCTTACATGTACAGCGGCTAGCCCTCAGAAAGCAGATATACACACTGTGGCACCGCTCCAGGATATTGTTGACCTGTCTTCTCCATCCCCGCCTATACGAGCTTGTAAGATTGCGAGGTCCAGAAAGTTTAGTGAATCAGCTGCAGGACCCATGGATGGGATTGATCTGCAGAGCCAAAGTCTGCTACCTGGAACAATGGAGTTACAAGAAAACACCCTTTTGTGTGACATGCAGAATTGGACACAGGATAATGACGTGATTGATTTATTTTCACCCTTGCCTTGTGCTGCTCATAAACCCCACACCACTCAAGGCTTGCAACTCTGTATCTCAGATATAAGCAATTTTCCTGAGAAAGGCAACACGCTGGGCGCTCTATGTTACAAGCTTGAAGGTGGAGCAAGAGGCAGCGATGTGCATACGGAAGAAGCATCATCCTCAATCAGCCATGGCATCGAGGTGGCAGGCAAAGCTGATGATTGTTCCTGGAGAAGCGATGCGGAGAATAATGCAGTAGCAGAAGCTGTGACAATCGATCTGTCCTCCCCTTCGCCAGTTATAGGCGATAAAAGCAAAAAAAATGTAGATGTAATAGGCATTTGTGAAGCTGATAGTGACAGGTCTCCTGAACATGAGAGGAAAGCAAGAGAGCTCAGGTCGTTTCTGGCCAGTATAAGAAACGAGTTGTATTGAACATAGTTAAAGATGAAGGTAATTGGTCCAGCCACCGAGTGGTGACCATGGAATATGCCGTGCTAATGTATGCTGTCCAATCACACAGACAGTCATTCGCTATTCACAGCAACCTGCCCTAGCACGGATGTTGAACCCCTGAAGATGATGCTGTGATAGCTAGCTCAGGCTGATGCCGACCCCCATCGCCCTGAGCATGCTGAGAGCCGACCAGGAGGTTGATGGCACCCATGGTGACTTTGCTTGGTGATATGAGAACAGGCAGGATTTATATAGGTGGCAGCGGCACGCAGAATCGCTTTAGTTGACGTCATCCTAAAAGGAATAAACACTCTTCGTCTTCAATACATGATCTCATTCATATGCAAGGGAGTCATTATATTGACTTCTCTTTTCCGTTTCCTATTTGGAAAAATAAGACAGCTCAATGCAAATTGACTCAAACAACGCAAGAAACCTCCATTTTCTTGGAAACTGTCATCTCTATCCAATTCCTTTTACACAAAATAACTCCATTTTAACGCAGATTCTAACATCTTCGGCATGTCATCTACTGGTGTTACAACACAAGGCAGGCTCAGGTGTTGGAACCCGCAGAGAAGGTGAATACAACTCCACCTATCAGAGCAACCAGCAGCGCAAACATAGCTGCTAGGATGTTGAAGTTCCCAGCACCTTGTCGGCTTCTGCTCCCATCCTCCTCCTGTCCAGTGCAGCCACTATCCTTGAGCCTGCTGGAGCTGTTTCGTCCTCCACTACGAGCTCCAGGCACCATATCCCAAAAGGATTCTAGTGTGCCACAGACCGCTGCACTTTCTGGTTCCAGGATTGAAGAGCTTGCTGCGGCTGTTTCCAGTGGTATTACTTCCTTGCAGCGATCCGTTGCATCCTGAAGTGCGAGGCAAAAGGGTGTCAAAGTGCTGTAGCAGAATTGAGAGTGGGACACACTTCCGCTCAAGTAGGACTCAAACAAGTGACACAGCATAAGTACCTCTGTTGTCTCTGATTGTTGCAGGTAATCACAAACATAGGCGCCACCCAACCAAGGTATCAGGACTCTTCTCGGGAACGAGAAACAGTAAGGTTCTCTGTTTCAAGGGGGTGAAAATGCAATCAGTTGTCACAGACTTGTTGTCTATCATACACAGAGAAAAGGGAGGTGCAATGTGATAATGGCATTATGTCAATAAATCAATATTTTCCACAGCACTAATCAACAGGGCAGACTTCTACAACAAAAATCATATTGAGTCGGTGTATTTTTTAATTCTTTTCAAGGTATAAAGAAATCTGTACCTTAACTCATGAAATACAACTTGAGTGACCTTCTGAGATGGTGATTGCTCCAACTCATTAGTGGCAGAGCCATCATCTGCCTCATCCAGGATGATATCCAACCTGCTTCTTAGACTTGTAATTATGTCTGCCTTCATACAGAGTAAGAGAAGCAGCACAAACAAACAAAAAAAATTAGTTTTCTTTAAACCAATCATAAATATTCAATAGCTCGAGAAGCTTCAAACAAGAAATCAGCTAGTGGAGACTCAACACTCAACTATAATGATGCAATAGTGCCAGGTAACTAAATTTCAGCACTCATCAGAATCTACAGTTCTACACCACTCAAACCGATACCCACTTAATAACATATACATAGTCAAATAAAAAGATCATCCATAGTGAACCCAGTCAAACTAATTTCGAATTCAAATCTTGAGATTCAAAATTCAAGAACAAAATGCCCAGAAAAACAACATATCCTGTACTGATCACTAATGCATCAACGATCACTTCTGTACTCTTTACTTGGAGGACTCAAAACAAATGCACAAGTGAAGTAGATTATCCTAAAACACTGCCTGTGAAACATTTGTAACAAACTGGAACTGGGTAATATGTATACAGTAGAGCACCATCATGGAAAACAACGTGACTCGGTAAAAAAGACAGAACAATGGAAACTGATATTCCATAACTACCTTCAGATCAGATATAGCTTCTGAAATTGATTCTTTCGGGCCTAAGTATGCCAAGGCGCTGACAGATCCAGCGAAGTGAAGAAGCCCAGCAACTCCCTCTAAACTGCATTCTTTAGTGCAGGCATATAATGTTAGGCTCTCATGACAAGAAGAAAAGAAAAACGTGTCATCAAACAGAACAGCAAAAGCATTAGCTGAGGCACCTTCAATAGGCACAGCATTCTTGAATGGCACAAGAAAATCGACTTGATGTGGGCCGTCTGTACTGATGTTTATGTCTTCTGAAAACTAGTTGGAAAAATATTTGAGAAACAAGAGATATAAGTAGGTGCGAAAATGAACAAGATTGGCAAGCTGTTGCAAAAGGAGCAGCATTCTCTCCCACAACTGATACTGATAGGAGGACAGAAATATAAATCAGCAACTATTTTCAATTAATGAATTGTTGAACTAATAAACTATCAGTCTCTTGGGAGACATACAAGCATGTCATCTATGAATGGATAAACTATGTCCGATTCAGTTAATATTTATCTTATTATTTCAAATGTTTTGCATAAAATGATGAATTTTTGGAACTGGTTAAAGGGAATGACATAAATTATATGGAATATCAATTTATGCACTGCATTGTCCACTTCAAAAGGATGCAGACTAAAATTTCAATTATGTCAGAAATTCCCTTCCCCAGACCCCACCTTGGGTGGCAGCACAGGGTACACCCTTTATTCAGATGGCTGGTTGTCATGTGAAGCAAATCTGTTTGAAATTAGTGCATCTGAAAAGCAGGTCTATGAATGTGAACAAAACTTTTTAAACTACATGGAACTAGCTGCCCATATTTTTCTAGGTGATGAGCATTCCCAGCTCTGTCTCATTTGTGTACTTATCTAACTGCAATAGAGGCTAAAGAATTGTAACTTACTAGGCATCCATCAACCAAAGCTCTGGCATTCTGCACTTCCTCTGTGAGATGACTGATTGCCTTCAAAATGACTTTCTTGAACGGCTCAGCCTGAACAGCTGTTAACCTATGTCAATTCATGCTGTAATTAGCCAAGGATGTGGCAGGAGACTATCATTGCAGCGAAGGGTAATATTAACAAATACAGAGATCTCTTACAGGACACTTGACCCACATAAACTAATATGCGGAGTTGAATGTCTGTGTCATAATGATACAAGAAATCGATGCTACCTTATCTGAAAATTATATCTGCATCTGAAAGTTTGAAGAGAAGCTAATAGTTTGCTGTATTTGAAATCACATGGACGCAGACTTCCTGATGCAACTTCGCATATACGACAGGCCCATCTGTAATGTAATACATCATGTCCGTTAACATTAGCTGATAACTCCATACTAAAATGTAATGCAACAGAAGAAACAAAATTCCAAAGGAAAATACCTCCTATTGATATATTAAAAAAAAGCACAACAACATAAACACATGGAATCACAATTCAGAAAACCAAATGATTGCATTAAATTTCCATTTATGCCAGAACCAAGCATCGTGTGCCAGGTTAATCAAGTACTTAGATATACTGCTAGGCAGATGAGTGGCCAAGCAAACATATTTTGAGAAGAGTGCCAGCACCTTCGAGGGCTGTAAGAGATGTGAATGAGCAGCCTCTCACTGAGCGTGCTGCCATAGCAAGCTTGGAAAACTGCTCTAATAACCTGAAAGATGGCATGAGTAAACAACTATTCGAGGACTGACGTGTGTAAATCAGTGAAGCATGGAGTGGATATATGATAGGGTTAACCTGCGATAGGACGGCGGGGGGCGTGGCCTTGAAGGATGCCTCGGAAGCCCATATGTAAATACCTATGACGCTCATTCCTCCGAGAAGCATCCTCGACACCTAAAAGTGAGTAAGGATGTGATATTGATGAGATATAGTTTGGTGAATGGCATTGTGGTTGGCATAGTTACCTGTCGCGCGTGCTCGGCAATCCAATCGACATCGAACTCAAGAGTGGCGTCAGAGGAGGAAGGGGCTTTGGCCTTGGAGGCCTTGGGCTTGGGGGCCGCGCGGAGGGAGCATGCGGGGGCCCCGGCTTCGGTGGGCGGCGTGGGAAGGAGGGAGTAGACGAGGGCACGGTCGGAGGAAGCGCTGAGCTTGCCGACGACGAGGCCCACCTGGAAGCGAATCGAATCATCAAATCAGCGGATCGATCGAGGACGCAAGGGGAGGGGAGCGGAAGGGAGCACGGGCAACCTGGGCTTGAGGCGGAGGAGAGGAGGACGAGGAGAGCGCTTCTTCGAAGGCCTTGAGGTGCGCCTCGTCGCCGACCACCGCCTTCACCATCCTCGGCGGCGGCGAGGGATCTGCTCTGCTCGGACCAAGGAGGCTGACCAGAGCAACAAAGTTGTGGGTGGGGGCCCAGTCCAGTCCAATCGCAGGCCCACGCCCACCCAAAGCTTGCTTCGGTCAACTCTTATAGGTGCTGTGCTGTTAGGATCCAACGGCAAATGGCAAAAGGGCAAATGATAAAATTTTTGCTCCTGTCACATCAGATATTTAGACGCTAATTAGAAGTATTAAATATAGTTTAATTAAAAAACTAATTACATAGATGAGGATTAAATGACAAGATGAATCTATTAAGCCTAACTAATCCATAATTAGCAAAATTACGGTAGCATTTGCTTTTTTGCACTTTGGGGTGTTTGGATCCAAAAGTGCAAAAAAAGTGCAAAAGAGTAAAAGTTTTGCACTTTCTCTTTCTCTTTCCATTGGATCCGAACAGGCTCTAAGCTAACTTCAAGCTATTATTAAAGGAGTTCTAAAATTGTTTTATTAAAAACATAGCCAGCCAAATTGATTTTGTTTGGTATAAATTATTAGGCAAAATGCTGGGGATGTAATTTAGTTATATCTTCCAATTTTTTTTCTTTTTGAGGGCAGTATATCCTCCAGGTTATGCAGGCAGCCCCGGGCAAGAGAAGGCCTGGAGAGCAGACAGAAGAAAAAGAAAAGCCAGGAGTTAGGCCTCTTGTAATCCTCCTCCTAGTACTCTTTTGCTTTGCTTCCTGAGCGGCCTACAGCGGCCGAGCGACGCGAGGACACTAATTAATTATTAGCATTATCATTAGCCTTCCACTCCTGTTTTTCTTCTCTTTTTAAGATAAGGAGAAGAAGAAAAGAAGCAGCGCTGCAAACTTGCAAGGCGAGGAGCCGACGAGCAGAGCTGAGCATGAAAGCAACCACAGTGAGTGAAGCTGAAGAGTGACGTCACGCCGCCCCCCCATCGCTTTCCCCTCCTCTCATTCCCTTCTCTTCCCTTCTCCCCCGAGGCCACCCAAGTGCAAGGAGGCCACCACCGACACCCACCCCAAAACCCCAACAAGAGAGAGAGAGAGAGAGAGAGAGAGAGAGAGAGAGAGAGATAATCAGAATGGCACTGGGGGGAGGACCCCTCGGCGCCATCATCGGCCGCTACCCCTCCTTCGCCGCCGCTGACGACCAAGACCCCGGCGGGGGCGTCATTCGCCACGACCGCAAGTGCCGGGACTGGCCCTTCCTTCTCCTCTTCGCCGCCTTCTGGGTCGCCATGATTGTCAACTCCAGCTTCGGATTCAACCAGGGCAACCCAGTCAGGTCGTTCCTCTTTCGCTTCTCCTCGTAGAATGATGTAGATCTATCCATCCCGTTCCGTTCAACGTTCATTGACTCCTGCAGAGAGTATCTAGCTACTGGCTAGAACCAAGCTCAACAGAGACAGTCTCCTCCACAGTTCTCATTTTCTTTTCTTTTCTTTTCCCATATCCCTGCTGAAATTGCCGCAGCTGTTCGACGTTACTGCTACCACTTCAATCGACGGCAAAAAAAAAAAAATCTGCAACTGCTGCTGTCACTAATTAATTGTGCAGCTACTTTCTGTTTAACTGCATATTTTCAGTAAACAAAATACGTATCTACACTGTTTGCAGCTGATGCTTGTTGTACACCTAAAACGAGCTGCCAACAGTTGGTTGGGTGTTCTTGCTGTGCTCGACTCCCCACCTAGAAGGGAACCGGAAATAAGAAAGAGGAAAGGCAGCATTTTTCGTGGTGACAGTTCATTATCATGGATCTCCTGTTGCTGCAAACTTTCCATTGCTTTTCTTCGGCTAAGCAAATTGGCATCCGCCAACCAGCCACTAACAGTGAAATAAATAGGGATCAAGCTTTCGTCCTTTACACTCCATTTCAATGCTCCACCTTATCAGTTTTATTCCCTGCGATCACCATTTCTATCCCCACCAAAATACTGGAATACTGGAATCTGTTGCTGCTGTGCTTGAAACCTTTGTCCCCGTTCACGCAATGACGCTAGTACTAGTAAAGATTGAAAACGCCCAGATACTGTGTCATGTCTCCTAAGTAAATTTGTATCCTTATTCCCTCACTACAAAGGCGACCGAATTCTTATCAGCCATATGATTTTTTTCATCTTCTTTGACTGCACAGGCTGACATTCGGACTGGACTACAAAGGGAACATATGTGGCAGCAGGCATGCCGATCCAGATTTGCGTGAGTTGGATGTTCGCTACTGGATGAACCCCAACCAGGTCTACCAAAGTGGGCTCAAAAGCAGTCACATCAGTCTACCGGACGCTAAAGCCATCTGCCTTATGGAATGCCCACTTCCAGCAGAAGATGGTTTGAATTTTGTTTGCGATTATCCAGAAGGTGACATACGCCTCTCTGTCGATGATTGGATTAACAGGGACTATGATTACTTCGAGTACCTCACACCAGATATGAGGAATAGTTCTCTTCAGCTGCAGGGTCCTTGTTACCCTGTCATCTTTCCAAGTGTAAATGGTATGTCTCACATGAGTATCAACTATCAAGTCTTCGATTTTTAGTACAGCAGCATTCTACCAACTTTTAAGAAACGAAAGTTTGGTCACTAACTTGATCTCTTTCTGTCACCAGTGTACTGGAGCTGCCAGTTTATTACGCGGGCATCCAATGTCTCTTTGAAGCATTGGCAGCAGATGGGTGGTGTCAGCATCGACCAAAACATGCTAGTAGACAAAACAATTCACAACGCAATCAACAGCAAATCCGCCGTTCTCAAGGTTTCTAATGCTCTTGGAACTACTTGCACTCTGTCATTTTTCTATTGTAATGAGAATTTATCAATGGATGCATGCTGATCATTGCATGTGTGCGCAACAAATTTTATTTCGTGAGATGAATGCCCCCACCCTCCAAAAAAGTTGCACAATGCTTAGATGCCAATTAAACTGTGAATTATCCAGACAAGAAGATGGTAGCAGACACCTGTAATGATATACAGACAAAAATTATATTTCCTTTCTGAAAAGAACAATATTTTCCGCTTTTTGCAGAGATATGTTGCAGATATTCAAAAGTCCTGGCCTGTGTTAATCGTCTGTGGAGGATTACTCCCTTTGTTCCTATCTGTGATCTGGTTAATGATGATTCGCTATTTTGTTGCTGGGATGCCTTGGATAACTGTGGTAGTCTTCAATGCCCTTGTAATATCTGTTACAATGTTCTTCTATATAAAAGGTAGTATGCTTCTAATTGTAGACTATTATAGACACTTAGTAGCATAATACGATCATTATTGTTAAAGCACATAATCTTATACATGACGTCATTCACATCTTCTAACTATTTTATGTACAGCTGGTTGGATTGGCCATGATCCTTTAACTGTTGTAATTGGTGAAAGTGATCCTTATGTCAACATAGGTGGACGGGTATGTTTTCTGCCACATGTTGATGCCATTTTGTGCAATATCCTGCCAAGCTGCTCGTTTTCTCATGATTCATCTTTCATCAGGAGATAAATCACCTTCATGCTGCTTCTGTCTTGATGACAGTAATAATGATTCTGGCTTTCCTGACTTCAATAGCTATTGCTCGGCGCATACTGATAGCTACATCTGTCCTGAAGGTATGTACTGTGCTAAATCCATTGGCTTGACATGTGGACCATTTCATTAAATAAGATTTAACTGGGGCTATGGCTAACATATGCTTAGCTGATAGCATGACTTGTCCACTGTTAATGTGACACCTTTTGTAAGGTTTTTTCTGTTGCTTTTTCGTTGTATTTTCAGAGGATCTCATCTGGGTAAACTTTATGTAGGTTGCTGCAAAGGTCATTGGTGAAGTCCAGGCACTTATTATTTTTCCAGTTGTGCCATTCTTGATCCTCACTATCTTCTACATATTCTGGTTTTCAGCGATGTTACATCTTTTCAGTGCCGGGCAAGTAATAAAAAATGATTGCAATACGGATTGCTGCTCGTATGATCTCAAGCTTGGCAGAGTAAATTGTGACAGCTGTTGTGGGTACAGTATTCACTACACCCCACATATTGGCATTGCCATTCTTTTTCATTTTCTTTGCTGTTACTGGGCGACACAATTTTTCATCGGATGTTCTTCGACTGTAATTGCTGGATCAGTTGCTTCGTACTACTGGGCACGTGGTGAGATATCGGTAAGCATTTCAGAAACATCATCCTGGTTACAAATTGCCACAATAAATTAAGATGCCAATTTTCTGGGGATTTTCATCGTCTTGACCAGGGAGGTATAATTTTCCTGTGACTGATGTTTGGTGTGACATTGTGATGCAGCATGATATCCCTTTTCATACCGTGGTATCTTCCCTGAAGCGCTTGGTGCGCTATAGTCTTGGCTCTGTGGCTCTTGGTTCGCTGATTGTGTCCATCATTGAGTGGGTTCGATTTATACTCGAGACACTTCGCCGCAGGCTGAAGTTTGTCGATTCTGCCCATGACAGCTGGTTTGGGAAGACAGTGTCATCCTCATCTCAGTGCTGCTTAGGGTGCATTGACTGGACCCTGAAATCAGTGAATCGAAATGCATACATCACGGTAAACATCAACAATTCATTTCTAAACTACTTAACACTGTTTAACACGCATGTGTATTAGTATGATGAGAAATGCTTGCTATTCTAGTTGGGATTGACGACCCTGATGCTAAATTGCGTAATACTACTGTTACAGATTGCCATAACAGGGAAAGGATTCTTCAAGGCTTCTGCGCTAGCAACTGGGTTGATCATGAAGAATGTGTTGCGCATTGGGAAAGTGAATGTGATTGGGGATGTGATTCTCATGTTGGGCAAGCTGTGTGTAAGCCTGCTGTGTGCGCTGTTTGCTTTCATCATGTTGGATAAGCACAAGTACAGATCTGGCCACAACAAGATATCATCGCCGCTGGTTCCTGTGTTGGTAAGTGGTCATCACCAAGCTTTAGTTTGCAGGATGTGGTTGCGTAGCAATCTGGGTGAAGAAGCTAATATGTTTGTTGAGCAGGTGTCGTGGGCGCTGGGTTATATAGTCGCGAAGCTTTTCTTTGCAGTGGTGGAGATGTCGATCGACACCATAATCCTGTCATTCTGCCAGGACACTGAAGAGCACCAGGGGAACGCGCAGTATGCGCCCCCACTGCTGATGGAGACACTGGACGAGGAGAGTGAGCTGCAAAGACTAACAGAGGGGCCATGAAGATGAAGCATTCATTAATTGTCTCTTCTGAAGAAGAGTTGAATAACACTCTGGATGCTGCATCTGTAACTTCCTTAGACGACCATGCATGCATGCATGTCTTTATTTATATATATGGATCCCTGGAGTGGATCGGAGGTGAAAGTAGTTAGTTAAGGTGGGATCATAGTCATGGATGGTGCCATTCCCTGTGACATGTGTCTTGGTGTGGATGCTTTCAGAAATTCAGGCACCAGCAGTCATCGATATAAACTTGTTGCTCGCATGGTTTACAACAAAAGCAATTAATTATATCAATCCAGCAGTGACAAAATTAATTGAAGGAAATTAAGGAACAGCTGAGCTACCTAATCAGCTACTCCGTCCAGCTTATTCTTGGTTAAGGTATCTAATATACTCCATATATATAGTCTGATGATGAGGCAAGAAAGAAGCAGGCAGGTAGGTAGCTAGGTGCAGATGGGGAGGCCGCCGGTGCAGGAGCGGGAGCACTTGGCGGCGCATTTCTTGTGCGCGGCCATGGTGCACTTCTTGGCGCACACCAGGCGCTTCAGGTGGCAGTCCTTGCTTGTCACGCACTTCTTGACCTTTTCCTTCTCCTTGTTCCCGTTGCTGCCATTGTTGTCCCCCTTGCTCTCCTTCTTCTCTCCTCCTCCCGCTCCCGGAGAGGGTGACGACGGCGATGAGGAGGGTCCAGAGCCGCCACCGGTGCTGGTGTTGGTGGTGGCGACGGCGACGTCCTCCTGCTTCCGGGCGGGCAACGCCGCCGCGATGGCCTTGTTACTCTCCTCCGCCAGCTCGGCCGCCGATGCTGCCCCGCCGGCGGCCAGGAGGATGACGAGCAGCGTGGCGGCCTCGGCGAGCCGGCAGCGGGAGCAAGCCATCGGGCTCTCTCTCTATAGCTAGCACAACAGAGCAACTGTACCTAGCTAGTCGTATATATATTAAATAGAAAGAAGAGAAGAGGCATGGATCGAGCGTGCTGCAACTACTCGATCGCTCACCAATCCAATCCGGGCATGCCGTGTTGTGTGCGCATATATGGTTTGGTGAGCAATGGCAGGGGCATGAGTAGCCGCAGTTGTGGATTCGTCCAAAGGCAGGTCACATAGATCGACCAAGAAACTAAATCAACAAAACCAGTTCGAGTTTGGAGTTTCGCTCGCTCAAGACCGGAACCAGCACGCAGGACGCAGTGTACCGAAGAAGCATGGGTGCTCGAAATTCTAGTTTCAGTGGTACCTGACGTGCCTGCATGAAGAGGCGATCGTGCTCGGGGTGTCAGACCGGACTCACAGGTCTATCGATTTCTAATATTTTTCTTGTCTCTTTAAGCTATCGAAAAGTTTGATTAAATTGAAAGGCTAAAATAGAAACGATGTGTATCATTCTTTCATCTTTTTTTCCATGTATAATAATAATCTGCTCCCATCGTCGATATATCTATCATTGGCAGGCCCCGTCGAGAAACAAATTAAATTAAATTAAATTAAATAGCCTGCCCTGCGGGAGCGGAGGCGCGGAGCCTCGCCTCCGAATTGAAAAGCAGAGCGGCGGGCGGCGGCGGCGGGAAGGGAAGCGGGGATTTGGTTTGGCGCCAACCAAGGAAGCGAGCTTTGTCTCTCCTCTCATCTGGGCCGTCCGCTCGCACTCGGAGGGCCCAGATCAGACGAAGCGGCGCCTCCCCTCCCGCGCGCCCGCTGCTGCTTCCATTTCCTTTGGTTTCCTTTGCCGCCGCCGCCGCCACTTTGGCATTTGCCCGCCGGTTCCCGCCTCCGCCTCCTCTATTAATCTCCCTCCGGATCCGATCGAATCGCATCCCCCCTTCCTTCACGGCCAGACCTCTCCTCTCTCTCGATCTCCAATCTCCAACCTCCAACCAAGCAGCAGCAGCGGCAGATCCCATCCATGGCGGGGGGCAAGTCCACCGGCAACGCCGCGCGCACCAGGAAGCGCGTCGAGGCCACCGTCCTCAAGCGCTCCAGGGACGGCAGCGCATTCACCAGATGGTAAGGCTGCTCTCCAATCCCCATCGTCCCTTCCCTTGCTGCTGCTGCCCCTCTTCGTTTATTTGGAGCTGAAACTGACGCCCCCAACCAAATGCCAGCGAGGCCTGCAACAAGGACGTCCCCATCGTCCTCATCGACATGCACAGCTGCAGCCTCGACGCCAAGATCAGGATGACGCTTGGTCAGCGACTCTCTTCACTTCCTTGCTTTCTTCAGCCGATTCCTACCTGCCTACCCACCCAGGCTGCCGCTAAGATTTTCGATTTTTCTTCCTCAGAGGCGCAGGTGGTCGAGAAGACCGTCGAGGTCACCAAGCCTGAGCGCAAGAAGCCCTCCAAGACCGCCGCCGCCGCCAGCAAGGACCCCAAGCGCAAGCGCACGCCCACCGCCTTCTTCCTCTTCATGTATGTCTGTCACTCATCTTACGGACAATGCGCTCTCAACTCACACCAATCATTCGCAATCCCCTCATGAGTGACTCCCATGTTCCATTCCAGGGACGACTTCAGGAAGGAGTTCAAGGCCGCCAATCCTGACAACAAGAATGTCGCCACCGTACGTGCCTCTTTGTCATGTGCTCGTTATTGTTGGTTGCTAACCTTGTTATGAATTCTCACACTGATTGGATGGATGAATCAATCCATTGCAGGTTGCCAAGGAAGGAGGGGAGAAGTGGAAGTCCATGACCGACCAAGTCCGTACCACCCTATTTCTTTACTTTTCGACTCCTTGCTTTTCTTTACTTCAACTCTTGCTCATGATCCTTTCTTGCTTATTTATGTGCCATCAGGAGAAGAAGCCCTACATTGACAAGGCTGCCGAGCTCAAGGCTCTTGCTGAGAATGGCGAGGGCAGTGGTGTAAGTCCCTGCTGGCATTCATTCCCATGTTCCTGCTTGCTTTGCTGGTACATGTACAGCAGCATAAATGAGGAGGCAACGCAGACCACTGACAGATCTGGTCGATTTGTGATGCAGGAGAACAATGTCGCTGCTGCTGCCGAGAAAGCCAAGGCAGATGACACGGAGGGGGGCCAGGAGGTGGATCAGCCGGTGAAGAGGCGCCGCCGCAAGGTCGATGATGATGAGGATGGCGAGGCGGGTGGGCAGGGAGATGAGGCTGAGAAGAACGAGCTGGATGATGACATGTAGATGGAAGAGCGACCTGCTCTTTTCTGTAAATGGCAGGCAGATGTGCTAGATCGTGGCTTGTTTGATTCGAGAGGGACGGGAGCTGGATTGTAGTCGTAGCATGCCACCACCGCTATTCACTAGTGATGAGGATGGCATTTTCGTTTGGGTAGCTTGCAGTCAGTGCTGGCTAATGTTGGCACATGAATGAATTATGATGTGCTCTATCTAGTTCCCATCCCATCCCATCCCATTCACGGCTTGGCTGAGATTGTATCCCTCCCTGAGCAGTGGTTGTGGTAGATTGCAGGTGATGGTGCATGCTGCTTTGGTTATGGATACTGATAAATTCAAAATATTCGGCACCACTCTTCCATGTAGTTACATCGCATTAGCATGCAGCAAACCAAACATTTTAAGCACAAGCATTCTGAGAAGTCTAACATCCACTGGTGTTGCTCCCTGAAAGGAGCTCATGCTCATCCCGTCAACACCATCTGCTATGAAGCAGCACTTGATGCTGCTGCTAAAATCACGCAGGCAGGAGCACCGGTAGAGTAGTGAATAGCAGGTAGATAGGGTAGGAAATGTGTTTGTAGCAGATAGTGTTGTACTACGAAGATGACGTTGGGATTTGGGAAAAACGGGCCTTCCCGTTTCCCTTGCATATTACCAGTGTGTAAAAAACAATGGAAGCATTTCAACAGTTTTTGTGTTCCTAGTTGGAGTACTACTTATATGTTGTTACTCATAATAATGACAGGAGAGCAAATCTGAATTCTGTTTATTTAGTACTAGGACAGTAAGAGGATTTGGGTCCCAGTCCCAATCAATCAAGTGAGAGGTAAATAAATGCTGAGGATGGACTGGCTCTCTGATGGTGAACAAAGTGCTTGCTTAACTTGTGTGTTCCCTTGCAGCTGTAGAGCCGTATCGTATTGTAGTTGTGGCCTGGTGTAGTCTCGTACTCTGTAGAGAAAGACAGGGAAAGGCACTGCCGTGCCGTGCCCCCCGGGTCCTGCTGCCCTCTGCACTGCAGCACAGGCACAGCAGGTGGGTGCGGCGCGGCGCGGCGCGGTAGAGAGAGAGAGAGAGAGAGAGAGAGAGAGAGAGCAGGCCGAGGCAGAGAGCCCTTCCTTCCGAAACAAAATCCCCTCCCCTGCCCTCCCACCGTGGCGAGGAGAGACGAGGAGAGGGGGTCGGAGCGGGCAGAGGCAGGCAGGCAGCAGCTCATCTCGTGACTGCAGCTGGCCTCAAGCGGGCGACCACATCCATCCACCCACCCATCCATCCACCCATCCATTTCCCTTCCCACCCTCGCCCGCGGCGGCGGCGGCGGCTCCTTCCCCCTTCGACGCATCGCAGGAATGGGGCAGATGGGGGGTCCCGACGGCGACGGGGGCGCCCACCCCCACCACCCGTACCACTACCAGGCGCTCCTCGCCGCGGTGCAGAACCCCAACCAGGGCTTGCACGCCTTTCCCCTCCCCTTCCACGTCCCGCTCCACCACGCACCGCAAGGAGGGCAGGGAGCAGGAGCACCCGCCGCCGGTCAGTCTCTCCTTCTCTCCATCTCTTCTCCGCCGCCTCCGCATTCTCCTTCCCCGCCGGATGCCGGATGGGGATGGAAGGATTAGGGCACCAATTCCGCGGGCTACGTACACACTGCTGCTTAATCCATCTCTCTTGCATTCTACACCACCAAAACCACTCTACTCATCTATATATAAAATTAATTTTTTTTATTCGGGGGAGGACAACCGATTAGTATTGTATTGTATTGTACTATTGGCTTGTAGTAGAAATGAACCTGCGATGCGAACCCACCCCTACTAGCAGTAGCAGCAAGCAACCTTCCCTCTCAAATTTCAAGCCTACTCCACCGAATTAATTCCATCGCTTGCTCAATCTACCATGTAATGTGTGCCTTCAGCAATGGTTCTATTTCTTCTTGCTACTTTCTCACCCCTACCTATGTACATACATATTTGCAGGGCCAGGGCCAGCAGCTGATACAGCCGCCTCCACCCACAATGCTGCTCCCCACTCTCAGCATTCAAGAGGTTTTGCCGATTGGAGCGCTTCCAGCAGTGCCTTCGCGTCCGTTTCCGCGCAGCCCGCCCCTGCTACCACCAACGCACCACCCTTCCCGTACAACCTCTCCCAGTCTTACACGCTATGGTCCCATTACATGCTTAACAAGAATGCGATGCCCTACTCTTCTTATCCCGCACCGCATGAGGAGAACCTGCACCCACTGCGCCATACTCACATCCCGCCGGACAAGGATTCAGGTATGCAATCCTTTCATTTTCGGGAACAAAAAAAAAAAGCTAGACCAACCATATGCTTTCGTTCCTTTCAACCTCACAGACATAGATAATTAGGCATAGCTCGCTGCAGTGACTAATTTTGTTTTCCTTTCTTCTGTTTATGTCAATATCCTTCTGACTATCACAACCATGTAGGTTGGAACTTTACTTCTATACCGTATATTATTTTTTTTGGTGGTTCTGCGATGGATACATGTATTAGAATCCACCGCCATTAACCATAACTATGAATTCTGCATTCCTCTAAGTATGGGCCAAACTAATGGTGTGTTCCAATGGTTAGCATATCCGGATTCTTACCCCCTAATGCAGAACCAATCTGACACTTTCACGATGCCACCTCAACTAGGTTCTACATATTCCATGGAAACAGCAGGTTCTGCATCCAGCCTTGGGTTTGACTCTTTCACTACTATGTCCCTTGGACCAAACATATGCGCCCACATGTCTCCCATGGAAGGATCTTTACCTGCCAAAGAAGCTGAGAATTCAGAGGTAACGATATCAACCTTCGTGGTTATGACAAACTTCATTATTTTCATGACCCTGCCTTATTTTTTACTGCTGCTTGACACGCAGGATTTGCCTACAGTAGTTAGAAACAGTGACGAAATGGACACTATGAACAGTGATGAAGTCCATCGTGACACAGCTGCCACTCTTCCTGAGTCAAAGCCTAGTCATGAAAGCTGCACCACGGTGAGTGACGTGATACGTATTCTTCTCTTGTGCCGAATCTGCATGTGGTATGTATGTTACCAGAAAAGAATACTTGTCCCGCAATTAACGAGTTATTTTCCTTCTTGTGCCACTGTGCGTATGGGACACATATGCCTTTCAGAAGTTCAACTCTGGAGAGTACCAAGTTGTTTTGCGCAAAGAGTTGACAAAGAGCGATGTTGCAAATGTTGGGCGAATTGTGCTTCCCAAGGTATATTCCGTCGCTTTAAATTATCTGTCCTTTGTATTCTGGGAGAATTATGGCACTGTCAACTATGCCGCATGATGTTACTGTCTTAATCTTTTGCAGAAGGATGCTGAGGCTAGTCTTCCACCGTTGGTGCAAGGTGATCCTCTGATACTGCAGATGGATGACATGGTGCTTCCTGTTACATGGAAATTTAAGTATAGGTATGATATCTTTGAGATGCCGCATCTTACCCAGAGATCATAACTTCTTTCCTGACAAAAGCTGGGAAGTTGAAGGCATTGTATAAATCGGTTCATGTTCTTAAATTTGGAGGTCAGGAAAAGCAGTTGGCACAGAATTCTAGGTTCATTGCATCATAATAGGCACAGTATGCAAAAATTGATGCACCTTCATGTTGCTAAATTAAAATGCGTCCTGGTACTTACTCTATGCCATTCCAGATTCTGGCCAAACAACAAAAGCAGAATGTATATTCTGGAAGCTGCAGGTATGCTTCACAGCTTCAGTGTGGAATTTGGATACAGTTTCAAATGCTTAGCGGGCTACTGGCTATCCAGAAATTGATAGATTGAACCATTTCAATTCTCTCTGTCAGGTGAATTTGTGAAGACACATGGTCTCCAGGCAGGGGATGCGCTCATAATCTACAAGAACTCCGTGCCCGGCAAATTTGTATGCAAATTCTTAGTCCCTGCGATCGTATAGCAATCATAACCTTAAATTCAGTTATTGTGTGTGATATAGCTCACTAAAATATGTAAAGCTAGAACAAAATTTCTGGTTGCATAAACCTATGCTCATGAGGTACTTAGATTAAATTGCCAGTTTGATATATTTTGTTGATGTCTCATTTTCACCTTTGTGTTTGTGTAAAGATTATCCGTGCGGAGAAGGCCATTCAGCAGACAAACCCCTAAACCCAGCTTGATGTGGGTGTAGCAGCGTCAAAGATGGCTTTGAGGATATGAATTCACCATAAGTTCACAACTGAAGGCATTGTCAACTTTCATGACTGGGTTACCATCACAATGGATGAGATTGAAAAGAGAGAATCACGAATCTGACTTATTGACTCCTGGTGGATGGAGAGGAGAGAAATTTTGGGAGAACATTGAAAGTGCTGCCAACGAGCCTACATCTGAGCAGGACAAGTAGTTTGCATTTTGTTTCCCTTCTAATTCGGTTGTATTTGGATGCTCGAGTTCTGCATTGCATTCTGAACAACATTCGCAGTACTTTTTTCTTGTAAATATTTTGGACCTATAAGATAAAGGAATTGGTCTGGAACTTATGCATATTCTGGTGCAACTCCTCTAAGGCATTGTATTACCCAAATTTGGATTCCGCGGACAGTTCACGGATCCAAACATAAGCAAAAAAAAACATTGAAGGTTACCACAGAAGGACGACAAAACATAAACAACGAGGAGCACGACCGCACAAAGCCTTCGTCCTCGCCAAGTTCCGAGTATCTGATGGATCTTTGCACTTGCTTCATCCGTTTTGCCAAATCCAAATCCTTCAGCCCTTTTTTTGGCTTTGATCCGATCTTGCTATGTTTTGGTCGATTGTATGAAATTGATGATGCCTTTGCTGATTTGCATGTGTTGGCTTACAAGCTTAATAAACGAGCAGTCCGTGCTGGCTCGAGCAATGTGTCGCAACCGTGCGATGCAGATCGGGCGGCTGGTGGCGGTGCTGATGCTGGTAATCTCCGACCTGGGCACGGCACGGCCGAAGCCCAGGAAGCGAAGGGAAGGGGGGACCACATCGCAGCCGCACAACAGTAGAGCCGCATCCGCAGCGCCGAGGGGGAGGGAGGGACTGGGAGGCAGGGAAGGAGGAGGAGACGCCGCGACGCGAGGAGGAAGAAGAAGCAGCAGCCGCCGCGCAGCAGCAGCAGCATCCCCAACCCCATCCCCCACCCAAAGGCGATTCCAAGCAGCACCTCCTAAGAAGCGGAGGGGATCGCACGCAATCCGCCCGCCGATTCCATCGCCACCCGCGCCTCGCCCGCCCCTTTCCGACCCTAGGGTTGCGGGTGCTTGGGGTGGGTTCCGACCCGCGAGGCTTCCCACCCTAGGGTGGGGCCGCCTCCTCGCTCCGCCCCCCCGCCGCTCTCTGCTGCTAGGCTTAGGTTAGGGTTCGACGCTGGGGGGAGGGGCGTCCTCCTCCTCCGCCGCCCCCGCCGCCAATGCCTCCCGGCGGTAGGCGCGGCGCCAAGCAGGGCCGCAAGTGGACCAGGGAACCCCAACTCGGCGACCTCGTCCTCGCCAAGATCAAGGGATACCCGGCCTGGCCAGCCAAGGTAAGCTTCCCTCTTCTCTCCATTGCTTCTGCTTAGGGTTGCCAACACCTTATCCCTCCTGCCTCGGCTCAACTAACGCTCTCCATTCCCGTCCCTGCAGATCAGCAGGCCTGAGGACTGGGACCAGACGCCAACGCCGCGCAAGTTCTTCGTCTACTTCTATGGCACCAGAGAGATGTAAGTTCTTTACCCTGCAAACCGTTTTTTTCCCGTTATTGCAACCGCCATTCCTGCAACTCATCAATTCATTCCTTATTGGGTCATGCGTGCCCAACACGCATGCTTAGTATACAAATCGTCTAACAATGCCACTCTAGGACGGTTGCTTGCTACTTGTTTAATAACCAAGCCTGGTCGTCTGACCTGTATGATTGCAGGGGCAGCCTTTTACTTTTCTACTTCCATTTATATTTACTACTGCATGTTTAACACGCGGCAAACCTACATTCCCAGTTTGCTGTTGGGTACATATGCCGCATGGAGATTAAAAGGTCTTTTGCCATGCAATAGATCACGTTGAGCGTGCAGTTTCTTACTAGTGTCGTTTAGCTCAGACAACTAGACGGTTTCAGGTCACGACAAGGGAGTAGATGTTTACCGCCTGAAATTTTTTATCCTACCTGTCAAAATTACAATTTCCACGTGCCTCCCATATCTCTGTGTGTGGAAGTACTTGTTAGCTAGTTATGTATTTTGCAGTTCTAGGGAGAACATAATCCTTCAGTTTCTCTCTTTTTTTGCAAAATGGCTTTCATAAGTCAACTTATTAAAGAAAGAATGCAAATCTAGAGAAGTGGAGTTGTAGTCCTGACTATTCTCATGTTTGGATTGCCTATTGCCTATGTAAATATTTAACTTGCATCTCAAAACTTGTGGATTCCAATTCTAACCAACCGACCTCCACATTTACCTTATCTGACTAGTTTCACTTATTTTTATAGTGTAAAAGCTCGTGCAATTCCTAGCTCCATTGTGGATGTTAGGTTACTTGCTGCTGTTTGCATGGCCAGTCCCTAGGCATGTTTTTTTTTTTAACTAGGTTGAGAGATGGAAGCATTTATTACTAGAAATTGCTTCCTGAAATATCCTCACTTTGTTGCTTTAAGCCTCTTATTTTGCTTACTGAGTCCGTACAATGTTCTGGACAACTCCTACGGCCTACGTTTTGCAGAACTAACAAACCAATAATAGGTTTTATTTCTTCGTAGCTTGCTCCTGTTAAAGCCTGACAGAGATTGCTTAAATTTTTTAACTTGCTGTTCGTTTAGCTGTTTGCCAAGTTATACTTAATAGATATATTCTGATAATGTTGCTTTTCTACCTTTTCCTTGCTGTGATAGCCACATGGTTTGGTGTTAGTTTGTTGCCTTTGCTGTCTGTTTCCTTGCTATGATTACTTGGTTGCTAATGAACAAATATCATCCTGCAGTGCTTTTGTACCACTGGCAGATCTTCAGGAATTTACGGAGAAGACAAAGAATGATCTGTTAGATCGAGCTCCAAATATTAAAGTGCAAAGAAAATATGTCCAAGCTTATAATGATGCCGTAGAGCAGATCTGCAAGGCATATAGTGAGCTGCCAAAATCATCTGAAGCTGCAAGTGGAGCATTGCTTGATCAGAGTGAAAAGACTACAGAGCACCTTGCGAAGTCACCTGTCGATGGTGAGACTCCAGGGTTGGACCGAATGGAGAGTGATAGCCCTACTGATGACTCGAATGCTTCAGGGCAAGGCTCAGGTACTGAGGAGGACATGAAAGATGGTGGTCATGAAATAGGGGATCATTCTTTAGCAGTGTCTCAAAACAAAACATCTTCACTACAGGATCCTGAGCATCCGAAGACAAAAAAGCCGGTTGCATCCAAGTCTGCACTTGACATGTACCTAGAACAGGAGCATTCACCAACTTCTGTGCGTGCAGAAAGGGAGACTGAAGAGGTTAAAATTGAAAATGAGAGCCGTCCACCAGAAGGTTTTGTTCTGGACCCTAACTTGGAGGTAGTTTGCGCCCTTGAAGTGCCAATGAAATCTAAAGCCAACAAGCTGTTGAGGAATGCTGAAAAGAAGGAAAATAAGCGTGCTGATATTGGTAGTTCTACTGGAAGGACTGCTACAGAGGTTGCATCCGATGTATTAAACATGACGGCTGACAAAGAGAGCAGAGAATTTAAGAAGTCAAAAATCACAGCAAAACAATCACTTGCCACTGGTTCAGAGAAAAGGGACCATAATAAAATTGTGCATGGCAAGCCTGATAAGGAGTTGACTGGAAAATCATCTGGTGGGTTTTCTTCCGATAAGAAGTCTCTGCCTGGTGGTGGCCAACGCAAGACGGACAGTAATACTGATATACGTCCGGCAAAAAAGCCAAGACTTATGGACAAGGCTGGTGAAACAGATAAGACAGTTGCCAAGAGTGAGGCGAAGTTAAGCATTAATTATGAAAAGCATAATGCTATGAAACATGAGAGATCTACCGCTGTAGAAACAGGAAAAAACACGATTCCTAAGACTAGTATCAGTGATGATAGGGCACGGAGATCAGATAGTGTTGTATCACCCGTATCAAGGCTTCATTCTGAGGTTTTGGAACCAGCATCTTGTTCTGCAACTCAGTCAACTATCGCTGATTCTGCTAAAAAGGGTTCAAGCATGAAGGAGGGTGCCTCACGTGTTGATAGGCAATTGGCCAAACCCAAGAGAAGAGCGTGTCGCTTTGATGATGACGAGGATGAAGGACAGAGAACACCACTTCACAGAACTTCGGCCAAATCTATCTCTACACATATAGTCCCAGCTGAAAAGGCAGGTAGTCGGGGAAAATTTTCATCTCATGTTGGCAATGCTTCTTTAAAAAAATCAGGCCCTGCAAGAGAAGAGAAATCAAAAGGTTCTGGGATGTCACCTGCGAAGCATGAGCTAGTTTGTTCTTCACCGAATCAGGATAAAATGCATGCCAGACAACAGGTAATGGGGAGAAGATCACTCACAGGGTCAGCTGATACTTCTGCTGGCATGGGTAACAAAATGAACCTGCTTGATCGCAAATCCTCTAGTCAAGTAAAAATGCCTACATCCTCTGAGGTGAAGAAACTTCATAGTTCTTCTAAACAGTTGCACCTAACATCTGGGAACTCCCATTCTCGAAACTATCCTGCCTCAGAAAAGAACTCCTTGCTTTCTAAATCGGAAGACACGAAGGCAAAATTGAAGCCTGGGGCACAGGCTGTTGAGCATAAGGTGAGCACCACTGTGACTGTGTCAGCTGAACGGGCTGGGAAGCGTGATCACTTGAAAGAGGAAAGGTATACTGCTTTGCATTTTGAACTGACCAACTTTTTTTTTCTGATACTTAAATATTTGCGTTCAAAAAGTTTAGCTGTGCACATTGTTGATAGTTTGTGGTTTTCTCTTTTGCAGATCCATTTCTGTTGATAAAGCAGCTTCTTCTGAACCTAACCCTGACTCGGTCAAGTCAATGAAACATCTTATTGCAGCTGCCCAAGCAAGGAGAAACCTTATGGCGTCTACTCATGGAAAGTTTGATGGGTCTTTGACTGATAATGTTGGTAGTACCTCAACACCATATGGTTTGCCAGGACTAAGCCCTAGTCCTGTTTTTCGCATTCCATCCCCACCCAGAATTGCTCTTCCTGAGAGTCCTGGTCAACGTATTGTTCTGAAAAGCCCAATGGAGCTTGACCATGAGCATGGAAAGAGTCCCAAATCTAGGCAGGCCAGCGGTTCACCTAGCGGTGGTACTGATGCAGCGATTGCTCGTGATGCTTTGGAGGGAATGATAGAGACACTATCAAGGACAAAGGATAGTATAGGACGTGCAACACGCCATGCAATTGAGTGCTCTAAATATGGCATTGCTGGAGAGGTTCTCTCTCTCACTCACTCACTCACTCACTCACTCACAAACACACACGCGCGCGCGTGCATGCGCATACACATCCACACGCACGAATATTTTTGAATCTGACATGCTTACAAACACGCATGCTATCTGCATTATTGTTTCATCATTAGTTCACTATCCTTATTATTTCTAATCCAGATTGTAGAGCTTCTCGTACAGAAATTGGAGAGCGAGCCTAATTTGCATCGCAGAATTGACCTCCTTTTTCTTGTGGATTCTATAACGCAGTGTTCTCATTCTCAGAGAGGTAAATTTGTTTTTATTACATTAATCCTGCTCTCAGAGCTATCTGATGCCCCAAAGTTATTCTTTTTCTTTTTATCTGAATTTTGAAATGTTTAGGCGTTGCTGGGGCTTCATATGTTCCCACTGTTCAAGCTTCGTTGCCTCGTCTTTTGGGTGCTGCTGCTCCACCTGGATCTAGTGCTCGTGAAAACCGGCGCCAGTGCCTCAAAGTATTGACGTTACTACTGATTCTGATTGTTCTTCTTAACAGTAGGTCACTTTTTTTTTGCTACCGGGTTTTGTAGGTTTTAAGATTGTGGCTTGAGAGAAAGATTATGCCAGAAGAAATACTCCGAAAGTACATGGGTGATATCGAGGTGCCAAATGATGATACTAGCACTAGTTTTATGCTGAAGCGACCATCCCGTGCTGAACGCTCTGTAGATGATCCTATTAGGGAGATGGATGACATGCTTGTTGATGAGTATGGAAGGTAGTGTGACCTGATGTTCCATTTACTAGTTCTATACCTCATTTGACTATTTTTATTTTTGTAGCTTGAGATGTAAGTTCTAGTAGATTCATTGACTCAATATTTTAAATTGGAAAAAGTTCATTTTACTCCCTTCAACAATTCACTTTGTCCGCTTAACCCTCTAAGCAAAATTTAGGCTCAATTTACTCCCCCAACAATTCCAATTAGTCCAATCTACCCTCTAATGATATTTCTCTTTTTTGTTTCTCCACGTATGAATTGAATTTTAAGTTCAAATTTTATGAGTGGATAGAGAACATGATGTCATATGTTAAAAAATACATTAACAATTTTTCATGGTTATTTTCATAATTTGGAAACATTTAATACGAAATTTATCACAAAAATACAATTCTGCATGAAAATTTTTTATAAAAAATTATAATGTATTTTTCTAGCATAGGGCATCATATTATAAATTACATTGCAAAATTTAAAGTTCAAATTCCACTTGTAAGCGGAGAAATAAAAAAGAGAAATATCATTAGGGGGTAGATTGGACCAATTGAAATAGTTTGGGGTAGTAGCTTGAGCCTAAATTTTGTTTAGAGTGTTAAGTGGACAAAGTGAATTGTTGAGGGAAGTAAAATGGACTTTTTCCTTTTAAATTTATGTCATTTTGCTTATAAGATTAATATAATATATGGCAACTTAAAAATTTGATGTTTATCCATATCCTTGGATTGCATTTTAGGTTTCGTTGGTTAGTATATGCTGGATAGTAACAAGCATGTTGGGCCCATATTTGAAAATACCATATGTGATACAGCTGCACTGGACATGAGTTAGATGTTCTCTCCTTTTAGTTTAAGAAGTCTAGAAGCACAGCAGCCCCATTACCTTTCCCATGTATGCATGGCTTTATTTGTTTATCATAGAGTACGATTGTTATGTTAGTATTGTGGAGCCTAGAGTATGCTATGGTAATGTGACCACATTAAGCTGTGCTAGTAGGATTTCCAAAATACTCTTTGTGCTAAGAGAGAACCTTCACCAGGCTGGGGTGTGATATTGCAAACTTTGTTGACTTCAATACGAATCTCAGTGAACATGCTGGTAGGAAGTAAGGACATGTTTTGAAATTTGAATAAATGAATTAACTTGCACATTGGAAGTTTTCTGCTTCCTCGATGATCTTTTGGATTTTTGTTGTGCTTATGAAGCAGAATTCCCCAATATTTTAGTGCATGTATATATGTTATATTCTCTCTATCCAACTCACTATTGAGATTACTGACATGCCTTTTGGTTTATTCTGTTCTCAGCAATGCAACTTTTGAGCTTTCTGGAATTTTATCATCAAAAGTCTTTGAAGATGATGAAGACTTCCCTCGAAATAATGGATTATCACCATTTATTTCGCAGCCTGTTGAAAGTGATAACATACGAGAAACTGAAGATACTATTGCTCCAGCCTCTGTTGAGGAGCACATTATTAGACCAGAGAATGTAACTACTGTTGCTGCTATGGAAGGTGCTTTGGAAGGCAATAAGCAACATACTGATGGTGCTATCCTTATTGAACATGACTCTAGACAAGAGCCTGGTTCAGAGCAGGCATTGATCGATCAGAATGAGCTTCCCCCTCTGCCTGATGGCCCTCCACCGCTTCCATCAGATTCACCACCTCCTCCACCTCTTCCATCAGATTCACCACCCCCTCCACCGCTTCCATCAGGTTCATCACCTCCTCCACCGCTTCCATCCGATTCACCACCTCCTCCACCTCCTTTGCCTCCTTCACCGCCTCCTGCTACACCACCTCCGCCGCCACCGCTTCCACTTTCGCCGGCTTCACCACCTCCACCACCACCTCCCCCGCTGCCTTCTGGACCACCTCCTCAGCCTGCTCCACCACGTCCGCCAACCCAGGCCCCACCTCTTCCTTCTATTCTGCCGCCTGTTCCTTCATCTCCATCATCATTAGGTTATCAGCCTCCAGCTCCAGAGTACTTCAGGACACCCAATGTAATAATTTTCCTAACTTACGTGCATATCATGATTTGTTCTTGGTTATATAATAAAAAAAAAGACTTGTGCTGCAGGGTAACCAATTGACCCAGATGACAGGAAATACATCAATTCAAGCTATTGGAAATACAACAAACTTCATTCCTGGTGGATCAGCCAATGGACAAACTGCGGTTAATTTTGTACCTTCAATGCCAGCAGAGTACGGAAACAATAACGTGTTTATGGCACCACAAACGTCTAATGGTAATTACCAGTTTCGGCCAACTGGTGTACCTTTTCAGCAAGGGAATTTCAGTGCCTTTCCATCTGCGCAAACCCCACCAGTTCATTCACACTCTCGTATCGCACACATGAATCCCTTGGCTCAACAAGCTGTACCACCTCCGCGCAATCCTTATATTGTGCAGTCCTTTCCAAACAGTCAGAGTCATTATCCATCTGAAGAGCATTGGCGGATGGCATCTGGTAACTTCAGTCCAGATGACCAGCATAATAATTGGCTGGCAGGTGCCAGAGCACTATCTTGCTCAGAAGGGTCATTTGTGCAGGATGGTATATTCTCCCATAAGCTTTGCAAGTGTTATTTTGAATCAGCTTTTAGACCAGTACTAATAGTAAAATTCTCATGTAGGATATTCAAGGTCGAACATTGACAGATCTTCAATGAATCCTATGAATCATCAACATACTGCTCTAAACCATTTGCCATCTGGAGCACCACTACCAGGTCTTTGGTTTCTTAAGAGTTTATGGTTGCACCTCAAGGGCTATGTTTTCATATGAATTTTCTTGAATGAAATTTTTATAAAATCCACTAAGAATCAGACCCCTTGAAGTCCAATGTTCTTTAATGGTAGCTTGTCAATTATTCCTTTTTAACTTTAGGGAAAGAAACAGCTCTGTTGGATGGCGTCTATTTGTTTCCTTGTGGTTTTCTTTTTTGAAGCCTTTTCTTTCTATTTTTCTTTTGACAGGCCATGTTGTTCCTCAGATGCTACCAGCCAGTTCTGATATCCACACACTTAATTGCTGGAGGCCTTCTTGATAAAGTTGTAAACTGAACTCCTTGCTTGAGGTACTCTTTTCTCTTTTGCTCTTTGCTGCTTTATAGTTTCCCCTGAGTTTTCTTTCCTGTAGATCTGTCTTAGATTCTCTCATCTATCTGCTCACTCATGGCCTCAACTTTTCTCAAATTATTGCTCTTATGCAGGTTTTGACATGTGAAGTTCGGGGAACTGGATGCAATTTGAATTGAGTGCAACAAGTGCTGGTTTTGTTTAGTCTGTTTTGTGATGGAGATGCACTTGCCTGGGGTGTAACGATGAGATCTGCCATAGTATTTGGAAAGGACATTTACAATGTAACTAGTCTTGACAACAACATCCAGCAGACTAATCTTGCTTAGTGTAAGCTCATGTTTCACATGACACAAATGTTCGGTTTCTTAGATGTTGCTTCGAGTATGGATCAGGACTGCAAACTGTTTTTATTGTATCTTGCTTAGAAGCGCGCTAGTTATAAACTGAGGGTCTGGTAGTAAATATTGGGAACTTAAATCTATATATTTCATAGCGTTTCATCGTGGTGTCTGTTATTTTTCTGCGCCTCATTTTTCTTGTACTGTTGTGCTCACTTTGCAACACTTCCAAATTTCAATTAGCGAAGCACATCTAACTATAATGAAAGCCTCAACACCTTACTCTTTTTAGTAACTGCTGTCTGTTTGCTGTTTAGACTTGAATTGTGCTCTCAGTAATTATAGGCGCGTAGTTTAGTAAGAAATTAGTTTTGGGTTTGTTTGAGCAGTGGAGTTTATGACAATATTTAGGAGCTCTAGTTTTTTTGTGTGTCCGAAGACTGACTGATAGAGTTGTATGCTGATTCACACTTTTCACAGTAATACATATAGGAACACAGATTCCTTTTATTTTTCCAAAAAATTAGATTTCCTATCTAACTAGATTTTATTAAGTAAATTAGAATAATAGTCGCATGGAGGCAAGGTGGTGTAAAGTTTGTTTAGACATAAATACAGCGACATTATGTTTTTTTGCAATTGACTTATAATTATGATAAGGGGATATATCTCATTATGATGAATTCGTAGGATTGTTGAAAATAATACAGGTTGTACTAACTTATACGCCTGCAAAGTAGGTTTTTGTTTAGCTCATGAACACATATTGATGGAAAGTAATTGTGTGTATTTTGGTTTTCGAAGCGAATCATAACTGCAGGACATTGACCTTACAATACAACAATAACAAAAAAAAAGGCTTAGAAACTGTCGTGTGTGTCATTCCTACTCCGGTGACCTTTGTCCTATGCCAATTTTTCTCTTGAAGCACATGTCTGTTATTTGGGTTTTGTGGTTCATTTCTTCCGTTGATTAGTGGGTAATAGTATCTTAAATTCTGAACTCTCATTACTATCGCTATAATGCTGCACATCATTGCTCATTTCCGTTTCAAATAAGAAAATAACGTGTTTTCTTCTTCCTTTTTTTTTTGCCAAATTGCACATGACAGCTATGAGAAGAATACCTGACAAGCTCTAGGAGCATGTTGGATGTCAAAAATATTTTGCTCTCATCATTCATGTTTACTGCACTGGCAAAGCTAATTTATTTCTATTTGTCTTATTGGCTGCTCTAGCCACTGGTTCCAAGGTTACAGCTATTGAGCAATAAATTATTCCAGTTTTATATCAAGATGGCTGCAATTGCATGCATTTTTTTGAAGAGGCACATTTTTCTTGCTTTTGCATATGGTAACTGCTTCGCTAGGTCATATTCCCTCTCTCTTTTCCCTTGTGGGTGCCACTAGATGCTTTACTTGCACTGTGCTGCAAATTTTCATGTAGGAGTACGATCTGATATTGTCTGAAGATATTTTGTTTGACTAAATCTTTTTGTTGTTGTGACAGGTCTGAAGAATGTTACTGAAATGAAGACAAGTTTTGATTTGTTGATGCGGATATTGGTGACTTGGATGGAGTCGAGGGGAGCTTCTGTAGCCAGCTAAACGCTTTGGTTTGAAGAGGTAAAATGTAGATTTTGTAGAAAAAGATATGTACAGCTGCTAACACAATGTATGGTAGTCCCTCGGCGCAAGCTGGGGATGTCTAATGGGGGTTCTGAAACCATTTTGGATAATTGCAAGAAAGGCTACAGGTAGTTAGGCATGTAGTGCGATGCAATGACACTTTGGTTTTTCGAAGCCATCTTTGAAGAGAAAGCAATGAGACGAGCAGCTTTAGTGATGTTGCTCTTGTATGTATCTGTGATGGTGTGTGTTTTTGCATTGCACAATCGGTTCATTTGGTGGTGTCTTGCGAGATGATTGGTGCTGCCTGCTGTGGTGGTGAATGGTAGGTGTGCGCGTGCCATTTAGGTTGACTGATGCTGCTGCTAGTTTGGTGTTGAACAATGGTTTGTATGTGATTGACGATATGCCTGCTAGTTGTGAAGAGGACGGTTTATCCTCAGGCTTGCATAACATATTTTCATTCCCAGGCCAAGCAGAATTCACAAGTAAATATTTTTCCCTGCTGGTATGCTTCAATACAGACAGCTAGTTGGTATTAGCTGTGTGCATGGTTGGTTGGCTCATCCCAGTCCAGGTTGTGTGGTTGCCTATCTGTTGCTCCCTCACGCTTTGTGCTGGAGTGAGTTTGTTTGATTCTGTTCCATGTCTCTATTACTCTTATTAGCTGTCTGGCGTTCGCAGTTGCTCGCTTTGCTTCTGTTGTGAATGGAACGGAATTTGGCTTGCTTGGATAATATTTATTGCTAATTTGCTATGCATGCGCGAGAAAAGGCACCTCAAGGATGAGGGGATGTACTGTACTTGTGTTGCACGAGACACTTCCATTTTTTTTGGGAAAGATCAGACGTTATTATTGGGCTTGGTTATAGGACTAACATGCATGCTGTACTGAAAACGATTGGAGGCTTTGTGGTTGGTATGGTAGGATGTTTGTGTGTGTATGTGTGGGTGGGTTGTGATACGTGACATCAATCTGTGCTTAGTTGATAAGAATTGAGAGTTGCATACTGATAACTTGATAAGTGTGCGCTCAGCCGCTCACCTCTAGGTGTTGTTTTAGTAAGCTACATCGGGACTAAATTTATTTATTTCATGTGAAAAACCTAGCTGAGTGAGGTGAGAAACACAAGGCATTATAGAGATTTTACCAGAGACTAGTTTCATGCCCGTGCATTGCTGGGGGGGAGGGGTAAAAGATGAGGTGTAAAAGATATAAATCTGCCAACAAATAACAATATTCATCGCATATAACGTTCTTGTTACAAAAAGTATTAAACCGGTAAGTACACCATTGTCATCACGGTGAACTAAATATGCAAACAATTGTATAACAAATTCTAATTTATATGCCTTCCTATGATGCAGCTAAGACAATCTTTTACGTCTGCAGGAAGTAGTTTTCGATAACAATTCGCGTCACACGCCAACGAATCAATGACGAAGTTTTGCCGCATAGTACGGCATCCTGTGAACAATTCGGACACATAAGCATCAATCTTAAAGTATATATATAGTACTGCTGGCACGTTATGTGGGGCAGATAAAGACTCCATCGCCAAATAGATCATAAAAAAAATCTAGTTCAATAGAAAAAAGTGTCACTTATCATTGTGTATGTATGAATGTCCACATGTTAAAATTATATTATACTAACAGCTAGTACAAAAGTTCAAGCACTATTTAAATGATTTATTATATAGAAGCACCGACAGTAAGTCAAATTCACCTGGGAACTTTACAAGTTCAGAAATTATGGGAAAAGAAAGAGAACCAACGTCGCAATTTTGGACCATACCGTAAGCACCTTGGCTAATCCAAATTAACACAGAGTTGTCCAACAGTCTGAAAGTGGTTAGACATGTGGCAAAAGCTGAACTCAACAAATAAAAGTTTTTAGTGTTATTTTAGTCAATAGCCTGATATTTAGGCATGATTCATCCTTAAAAAGAGCGACACTAGACAACACTCCTTCTAAGAAATGGAGAAGAAGGTGCCAGCCTGAGCGCACCTTGCCAGCCTGATCATACAGTTAATTTCAAATAACAAGTGAAAAAGAAAAAACTATCATTAGATACTGGAAAATGAACTGAGAAGGACAGAAAAAAGGTAAAAGCTTCACTTCAGAACCAACGGCTTGCTTGATGACATACATCAGGGATCAGCAAGGCTAAAGATTGATCAGGCTTGCTTGCTGTAGCCATGACTCATTACAATAATTTTTTAACTCCTTCCCCAGCGGCAAGCGTTGATATCATTATCCCTTCAAAACAAGCAACAATATTATGCTAGTAGCTTTTAATCCTATAAGGAACTCTTCACTTCTCACATAAGGACTCCTAATTTCAGTTTAGCATAGCCAAATCAAAATGCAATTCCTCGCATGATAATTTTCTTACCACCCAACTCGTCCGCAAGCTCTACTCCACAAATCTTTCCATTCTAAAAGCCCCACAACCACATCGTTGGAATGGACAAGCAATAAATAACAGATGAATTCAGATCGTAAATCAAATATAGAGATCACACTCCACAAGTCTACATCACAGAACAAATTCTCTCCAAGTAGCAGCACTCAAGTCTGATGCATTCTACAGCATGCCTTGAAGCTCCATTATTGTTTGTAGATAGGGACATGAGGAGCTGATGCAATAAGTGCAGAGTCCATTTTAGCAGCTCCAGTGATTAATATTTAATGTTTAACAGCAAAATAAATTTGAATATAAACAATAGAGATCCATAATTGACAAATAATATATTAGCTACAGATGGCCTGCTATCTAGGACATTCTCAAAGCATGAAAACTACATTCATTCATTTACTCCCACATTTCCAACTTAAGAGAGAAACCATTTCAGCATACCTCTGTAATTCTTCTTTCGCTCCTACCATGGTATCATTGCCGTAAAATGCATCACATATCCACGAGCCAAATCAGTCTAGAATGACTGGCATCTATAGCAGCTTAGAGTTCAATTTTCTGAAATATTCTTCGAATTGATTACAAGAAAAACACACATACTGTTACTGAGCAATGTTCTTTTCATCAAACATTAGAAGAATATTTTAAAGTTACAATATTATTTCTCTGTTCTGAATCCTTTGGAGGGAAAAGCCTTGACCTAATTAAATATGCAGCTCGAGCTTACCGCTATCAAATTGGCCTCTGAGTGACCCTCTGGAACCCATCATCACCGGTCATCGCTATTCACTATTTAAGACAAAATACCAAAACTCTCAATCAAAATGCAAAAATAATATGGCATTTAAAAAGAATTGGAAAATGACAGGAGAAACGTACCTCCAGAGTCCCAGATTTCACAATTGGAAGCTGGCTCACTGATAGCATTAAGCATATGATAGATGTTGTGCGAGTATAACTGAATATCTGCATCCAACATTAAACATTTATGTTGAAGGCATGTAAAGGTGATCTGATCTGTACGAACTCAGCAAGTCTCCTCTGGTTCCCTTGGGCTGAAACCTGAAAGACATGTGAGAGCATCAGGATTCAGGCCAATCATGAAAGTTCTACAGTTATTTCATAGCACTCTACTAAGGACTCCATTCATCATCTGTATTGGAATCTCATATCTTCCATGGAAAGAAACATTCAATGAAGTGGTTACCATTCACACCTTAAAAGATCTAAATTTGAGAATAGATTGCATAGGAGTTAGTTTAACATTTATATGTCTATAAAATTCGGATCAGTCACGCCAATTGGTGCTATCGGCTAGGGCCTCTTTATATCACTTGAGATCAAGACATGAGCTTTTTAAATTAGCCAAATCACTCAATTACCCAGAATCTCAAAGCTAATTGGCATTATATACTGAAATTTGTTAAACCAGACATCATCTCATTGTGGAGAACAAGTTATAATTGTACTGGAAGCGCTGTTAATTACCTGATAGATCAAGCTCAATGAGAGCAGTCAAATGTACAGCAATGACTGTTCCAATAGATTGCCACAATTCCTAAAAGATAAAGAAAAGAATAGGCAGATCTTGAGGGCAGGACCTCACCTTGTTGGCATCTGCACTGCCAATGCTGGGACGATCCTAGCCTCCTACGACGACTGGCTCTAGCGGTCTAGCCACATCGCACATGGCAAACTTCTCGGCGAGTGCCCTGCATCGTCACACGTCCTCCTGCACTAATCTGATGGCAAACTTCTCAGCTGTGGAGCTTGGCGAGGGACAGTGCAGAGAGTGTGGAGAGGAGGCAATCTGATCTGATGCAGGGTAGTCGGAGGAGGTGAAGCAATTTTGCGCGATGGGCAGGCCGAACGACCTGCGCAGGATTGCGATGCCGGGGCCGGGTCGGGACGCGGGGGAGGCTGCCTCGGCGTTGGCGGGTTGGGGGGGGGGGGGTACCCGCGGCCGGCGGCGGTGGGGGCGTAACTGCGGCCGAGTGAGATCGAGGGCTCTATTGTGGAGTTGCTTGGGGCGTGGACTGCGGCCACGACGAGGCCGAGAGGCGGGTCGCGAGCAAGCGCGGGTAAGGGCACGGATCGGCGCGGCGGAGAGGGGACAGGGGAGGCCGGAGGCGCCCGGAGATCGGAGGCCGCAGAGCGCGCGGAAGACCGGAGTCGCCCGACGCGCTCGGAGTTCCAACGATGAGGGCGGGCCCGTGACCGGGTGAAGTAGAGGGGGAGGTAGGGGACGTTAGCAGGGTTGGAAAGCGTGGGGGTGGGCGAGCGTGGAGCGTGGAGGAGGGCGGAGCGGTGGCGGCTGTGAGAGCAAGGGGGAGGCGAGAGCGGCGTCGGCGGCGAGCACGAGAGGGAGGCGAGAGCGGCGCGGGAGGGGAGGCCAGAGCGGCAGCGGCGGTGGCGAGAGAGAGGGGGAGGCGGCGCGAGCTAGAACCGCGCGTGAGGGGATGGTGGGAGGTGAGTGGGATGCGTGTTTTGTTTTCAGCGGTTGGCAGTTCGTTCTTTTTATCGTGGTATAGATTAGGGAGACTGTCAAAAGATGCATGTACTTTCGAGTTGTAACATGGGGAGTTTGTCTGATGGTTTTAATGGCTAGAGCCGTAATCAGCAAACTAATCTTATCAACTCCGAGAAGAATTTAATAAATAAATATTTAAATGTGTCTAGAATGATTTATATTTAAGGATAAATGTTAAATATTTGGATACCTTATATTTTGGGATTGAGGGATTAGGTATTTTCTCGTTTTTCTTGGAAAAGGAAGTAGATGTTGATATGTTTTGAAATCGGCAAAATAGATATCCTTAAACTTTCGCTCCTGAGTCAAGTTCATCCCTCCATGTTCAAATCGGCCAATCAAATCCTTTAACTTTCTTTTTAGGTTAAATTTATCCTTATACTGATATAGCACCCTGTACTAGTACGAGACTAATGCGAAAAGTCTTTTTTACTTTAGCTCCTTCTTCCCCTCCTCAACTTCCGCCAACACTAAAAATTAATTATTTTGTTGGTGATTTAACAAAATTGTTGGCAAGATGTTCCATGCGAGCGCAGCTTCAATTACTGTAGTTCTTATAGCAACTTCCGCTGCTAGCTAGAAGGCCTAACTACTGGCTGGACACTGGTGTGCCATCTTCAAATAGCGCAGCTTCAGATGCCACAGTTTTCCTAGCAACTTGTTTGGGAATACCAACCAAGTCCATCCTGCATGTACAAGAAGTTGTCCTCCCTAGCTGACGGCACCGCTGCTCGCCAGAATCCCCTCATTGTCACTCGCATGGCAAAATAATTTCACATCTTTCCAACAATTTTGTTAAATCACCAATAAAATAATTTCCACTGGTGGCGGAAGTTTTTTTTTTTGAGCCAAGGGTGAAAAAAAGACTTTTCGCATTAGTCTTATATTAGGGTAGAGTGCTGCATCAGGATAAATTTGACCTAAAATTAAAAGTTGAAGAATTAGATTGATTGATTTAAAAGTTGAGAGACGAACTTGAGTGACGAGCAAAAGTTTAAGGATGAGATCACCTATTTTGCCTTCGAAATCCGTAGCATATCATCTCATCTACTCTCTCCGTCCACAAAAGAATGCAACTCTCGCTTCCCGAGAAGTCAAATAATTTTAAGTTTAGCAAAATTTATGAAAATTAATAATATTTTTTGAAATAATGGTAATTCATAATAATAAGCATCAAAAGCAAAAGCAGCAGGCGCGGCCCACGGCCTGACCTCACCGAGCAGATAGATAGAGAGTTTTTTAATTAAAATCATCATCATAAAAAAACAAATTCTCTTTCTCTCTCTCCTACCTACCACCGTGGGGGGAGAGCGAGACACCGGCGGTCGCTTCGTCTTCTCCCTCCCTTCCTTTTGTTTTGAGGGAATTTGATCCAGAGCGAGAGAGACTGTGCGATGAGCGTGAGTAGGGATCGGAGGATGGGATGAAATGAGGTAGGAGGTTTCGTTCCTCTGGAGATCGAGATCGAAGATCGCCCACCGGAGGAGCGGAGCAGATCCTTCCTTGGCCTTGAGGGTGCGCGCGTACACCTCCTCTCCTCCGATTGCTGCTCCCTGTCTCCCCCCGACTTTCCCCCTCCTCGTATGATGAGATTGTGTCCAATTTGCTGCTGATGCTGAGACGCCTCGTCTCGCGGATTAGATTATTGCTGCTCCTATTGTTCAGGAGAGGAAGAGGAACCAATCAAGCAATGCCCCCACCCCCAAAAGAAAAAAAAATTACCTAGATTGGATGAGATTAGGTCTTCCTGACTTGTGCTTTCTTCTCATCCTAGCAGCCATAGTCCGCGATCCGTCCCATTCTATCGGTACATCGATCCATTTGGATGCCGATTTCGATTTCATCCCACCCTGAGCAGGGAGGGTTTTGGCATCCTGCTCTCTGCACTGCACTGCACTGCACCAACTCGGCTTCACCTTGCTTTCCTTCTCCATCTAGTGTTTGTGTCCTGCTTCATCTCACACTATAATATATTCAATTCCTCATTACTACCATCATTTTTTTAATCGAATCTACTAGTACCATTCTTGTGCTGCAACTTGCTGTGTTTCCAGTCAAACTTTCTGCTGCTGCTATTTGGTCAACGTGCTACTGTCACTCCTACCTCAACCTCCTTGCTACTCTGCGTCTGTTCTGGATAAAAATTCATTCTGATTACGTAACATACATAGATGACTTCTGCATACCATACTTTGACTTCGCTATCAGCTGCCTGGATACATGCTGACTAGTCTGTGCTCATGTGCCCTTTCTTTGCCCTATCACTCTTGCAGGATTCAAGCGAGATGCCACCTGAACATGGAATGCCTAATGGAACCGCTGATGCTGTTGTAAATAGGAGGCCTCGGCGCCTCTTTGGGAGAGCATCAGAGAGGAAGAACCCACTCAACCTTCAGTTTGTATGTCATCATCTTCTTCTTCCTTTTCTCTCCTCTCTTCCCTATTTCCATGAGATACTACTATGTGTAATGCTTCCCTTCCTTCCCTTTTTACAGGAGCGTCAAGTAGCTCGCCTTGAATCAAGACAGCAACAACAGAGGTGCACAGATGTTCTTTCTCTAACTCCACCTGTCTGTCTATGCATGTCCAATTTACACCACAAGTGCATGTTTTTTCTCCTTTCTGAGTTCATCTCATTTTCTATCTTTCTTTCCCCCTTAATTTATGACTTGCAAGCCTAAATACAGAAACATATCTTTGCAACAAAGAATTTTATCTTCCACTTGCAAGTTGTGTATGTCATGCTGCCCTTAACCGAATTTCTTTTCCCATGTTTTGCCTCTGCCAATTCTCTCGATCTGTCCTTTGCTAATTACCTACTAAGATATTCACTTCCTTGCCAGGTGTATTGTCGTGACAGTTATTCCCTTAAATTTCTGTTGTGACTACAAATCACCATCGCTCACGGAGAATGGAAATAATCATCCCTCATATCAACAGACATCTCCAGAAGAGAGCCCTGAGACATCATCCTTATCACCAACCTCGTCATCATCCTTATCACCAACCTCATCATCATCCTTATCACCAACCTCGCCATCAATTTTTTTCATGCTTAATGCTCCAGATGGATCTCACAGAAGATGGCCAGATAATTCATCAAGGCTACTGGAAGATGAATCCACCAAATCCAATAGCGTGTCCAATTCGGATTTCCTTGTCAACAGCTTTACCAAGCCAAGTGGTAATGCAAGATTTACTTCAAGAAGGAAGAGCAAAAAGAAAAGCAAGAAGCACAGGCAACGTTGTAGGAAACCAATGGATGGGCCTGAAGCTAAATGCACAGAGAGCAGCAGTGCTGCCCCTGCTGTCGATGTGGGTGATTGTGAAGATTTGGCACTTTCACCTAAGCATGTTGGTGACATTCACTTTGAGGAAACTTCTTCTCCCAGTTCATCAGTTAAGGAAGCTTCTGAAGAGGCTCCTGAGAGTGACAATGATAATGAGTACCCTTGCTGCTCAGGTGGTTCAGCTTCCTGTGCATCTTACTGTGATGAGATAGAACTGTCCAGATCAGCAACTTCGTTCCCTGGGTCATGTGGAGAATGTAATAGCAGTAACTTCAGGTATTTGGACAATGCTCAAAATTCCGTATTTACAGGTTCAGCTCAAGAAACTTGTTTTTCTGGCAGTAGTGTGAGCGGTAATCATGATACCAAGACTCTGTTGATCATAAGAAATGAATGTGGACCTGATCCATGTGAAGCGACAGAATTTTGCAGCAATAGGAGTGGATTTGATGAGAATTGGCTAGAGAAGTCTGATTATGACAGTGGCATTTATTCCCAAAATGGCATTGGTGCATGCCATGGAATTCAGGCAGTCCATTTGTGCAGTGACACAAGCAGTGACAATGATTTCTGTCTTGTAGTATCTAGAAAGAGAGCCAGAAAAGAAAAGAAAATGTCATTGTGGAGGAGTTATCGAGAGCGTGCGTCCACAATTACAAATGTTCGAAATGAAAAATATGCTGGTCGTGCTCCTATGCCTATTGCCAAGGAAGTCAACACCAACAATTGGTCCTATAGACAAAATCATGTTGGTAGGGTACATCCTCAGCATGGAATTGCACTAAAACACTCCACCAAGAATTTCATGCAAAGGCCAAGTAGTGTTTGCATGGAGACCCAAAATGGAGTTCAAGCAGATGGTTCCAAGGTAGGAGCAAGTCTCGATCATTTTACAGGCCTGAGAGAACAAACTTGTGGAAAATCAACTAGCTGTTTTGACAAAGAACAGCAGCTTTATTTAAGTAGAAAACTATCCAATGCTCTTCACAGCAGAGAATCAATCTATTGTGAGATGAGATCAGTTTCTTCTTCTGAACCAACAACTCTGAAGTCTTTAAGGGGCCTTTGTACTTCAGAATCTGGTGAATCAACAGATATTACCGTAGGATCTCTTTCCCTGCAGAAACGAAGGCTGCTAGATTCCGTTCGAACCGATGATGCCAGTGAAACTATTTCTGGAGAATCATCACTTGGTATGGCTCCATCTTTACATCCTGCATCACTTCCTTTTTTTTCCTTAATGTTGATAAGACAGTATGCTGCTTGCAGCAGGCTTTGTAATACCTAACATGATGCTGTATTCAAAATATTGCAGGGTCTAAGTCAACGACAACTGAATTAATGGTTGAATGTGGTACAGTTCCAGCTGTTGAAGGGAACCGTGGCTGTGAAGAGTTCGGCAATTCTAGAACACATCTAGATGAGATGCTCAGGGTTGTAAACCATGCTTACAAAGTTCAGGTCGCTGCAGATGTTCACCTTGCTGCTGGTTATCCAATTACTGATCTTGAAACATTTATATATTCTGCAACTCCAGTTATTGGTCATGCACCTTGCATGCGAAGCAGCAATTTTTGTTCATGGGACCAAGTAGTTAGCAGCTCATTTTGTCAACATGACATCTCTAATGTTTCCTTAAGGAGCATATGGGAGTGGTATGAAGAGCCAGGGTGCTATGGGTTGGGAGTAAAAGCTCTAAATGATCTCAGCTCTAAAACATCCTGCGGCAGCAGTTCAGAGTTCTTTGCATACTTTGTACCTTATATATCTGCTATTCAGTTGTTTGGGTGGTCTAAGAATAACACGGATCACAGTTTTTCTGTACAAGGGAGAGAATTATTGAAATCATCAAATACTGCAAGCTCTTTGAGCTCTCATCCTGTGCATGCAAAGGTGCATAAATCGTTTGAGGAAAGCAATGCATGCTTGTCAGAGTCATCTTCAGTTGTAGAAGGTCATGGAGAACTCATGTTTGAGTACTTTGAAACAGAGCAGCCTTCTTTCCGCCCCCCGTTATTTGAAAAGTAAGCCGTCCACATGCCTCCATTATGTGTTTGACTACTGGTTCCACTGTTTCCTTAAGCTCCTTACTCTGAAATATTTGATGTCTCTTCAATCTGGCCCCATTTCCATCACAAAAGTGTTTCTGGGTTCACAACTGAAAAGGATCCAAATCTATTTCTTTGTTAGAAAGGGGCAATGGATTTAACAGTTCCTGTTATAAACAGTGTAATAAAGGCAAGGAAGGTTAATACCTCTGCTATGAACAGTATTCTACAAACTATTAGTGAGTTTGTGAACAGAGGCACTTTTCACAACCAAGTGACTTTGAGGCATTCCTTTTCTGTTGTTGCAAATTGGTTCAGCCGATCGGGATGTTTAGGAGTTATGACCTAAAGCAAGAGAACTTAGTTTGTGCCCAAGAGAGTAGCTTAGAGCTGCGATTTATAAGCTTGCTAACGAATCATTCATAAATATGTAGCATGAGATGTACTGTTTCCATTTTGGCGCAGTATTTCTGATATGGTCTTGTCCTTTTTGCCAGAATAATTAATAGTACAATGAAAATTGTAGTTGTTATTTTTCTGTCCTGATTATTGTAGTTGTTTTAATGTAGGATCAAGGAGCTTGTTAGCGGTGCAACCATTTCTGACAACCGAATTCTTGGGGACCCTGAAAAGCTGCAAAACACAAAGTTGTGTGAGCTTCATCCAGCTTCCTGGTTTGTTCCTGAACCTGGATGTTTTGTTCCCCAGCGCCTGTTATCAATAGTAAATATTTGATTTGTTGTTTGGCACTTGAAATGATCAGTATGTTTCATTTGTAGGTTCTGTGTTGCCTGGTATCCTGTTTATCGTGTGCCTCGTGGAACCTTCCGTGCAGCATTTCTTACTTACCATTCGCTGGGCAAATTGGTTCCTCGAAAATGCTCCCTGGATATGACTTGTGGGCATACGCGTGTAGCTTCACCAGTTGTTGGTCTCCAGAGTTACAATGACAAGGTACCATTTCGACTTTTCTTGATGAGTCGGGGAGTGTTTTGCATCACTGAGCATACCATCAATATTGCAATAAACTCAACTGAAAATCCAGGAATAACCCATCAGACCCAACCTTGTATCTATTTCATGCTTTTGGTCAGCTCATATTAAGCAAATGATATATGCTTAACTTAGATTGCTTTGCGTCCCTCTTGTATACAGGGAGAACAGTGGTTTCATCTGAGATGCACAGATCTGAAGCTATCACCAAGAGATGAGGCTAGTCGTGCTGAAATTCAAAAAGAAAGGCTGAGGACACTGAAGATGGGTGCACTGGCCATGGCAAGAGCTGTTGTCCCAAAGGGAAGTGGGGAGTCTGTGAACCACCATCCAGATTATGAGTTCTTCCTGTCCCGGTGCGGCTAAGGCTATGTGGCTATGCTCTGAAGAAACAACATTGTTCCGCTTCCCGCTGACTGTAGTGCAACAATCAAAGGAAAAAAAAAGACAAAAAAATAGAAAGTAGTGACTAACCAGAGGCCGGCTATAATATAGTTGATGCAAGAGGAGAGAGAGCATGCGGGTGATGGGTGTAACCCTCTATATAGAAGACAGATTACATACAATCTAACCTGACACCGGATTACCAATGCCAACGAGTTGGTGAGTTTTAGGCTTGTACTCCTAGTAGTAGAATGGCAGCACCTTACCCGGGATGGGTGTCTTTTTGGGGTTGGGCGGGGGCGGAGGGGGGGGGGGGGGGGGGTGGTGTTGGGGTTGGAATAAGAAGATGTTGCCGATGATGCGACTCTGCAGGTGTAGTGTTCCCTTTTTGTACAGATACACAACACAAGAAGAGTAGCAAGAATTGCATTTGGTTGGCTTGCTTTTGCTGTGGCTTCTATCTGCTTCTACTCTTTGATATCCAATGTTGCTGTGCTAGCAAATGGAAACCAATCGTTTTTATTTTGCTGGAAAAGAACTTTCCACTAGCTAGAGGCCGATGAGCAATCGGCGGTTATTAGGTACAGAACTGGAAATGAACAACGCTGTTGCGTGATCTTGGATTGTAAATCGCTTGTATGTATGATTATGATACGAAACTTGGGAGTCCTTCCCAGGATGGGAAATATTGTTTAGGAAACAGATGCCATCAATCTTTAATAATCTGGATTAGTCGTTTTGTTTTAGAGGCATAGGCCCGTTTGGACTAGGGATGTCTTAGCTATGAGCTGGAGAAGGTCATTAGGTTATCTGTAGCATTCCCCGTTTCATAGTTCGGACGGAGTAAAATGGAATGGACTTTGTTTTCTTTTCAATTAAATTTCGTTCAAGACATGTAATAAAAAAGAGAAATCAAGGCATTCCAACTTTCAAAAGGGACCTTCGATAGAAACTTTGCATATCATATATTTTGAAAGATTCATCAAAATTCGCAAATCACGTCAAAATCACTAGTTGTAAATTGACAACAAATATATGCCGGAGGTCCACTTTCTTTTTCCGTCGAGAAGCTGCTGCTGAATGCTAAGAGGGCCGCCGCCGGTGTAGCAAGCCTGCCTTCGTCCACCCACCTCCCATCCTCCACGGGTGGAGATCACATCCCTCTTACTCCCTCTCTTGGATTGGATTTTAGATTTAGGATTTCAGGTAAGGAACCCTTGACCCTAGCTTGCTCTGCTTCCGATTCCAAACCCTACTCGAATAATCTATCTGATCCGTTCAGGTCATTGCTTGCTTCAGTTAGGTTTCGTTTACCTTAGGAGCGAACTCAGCTCCGCTCCACAAGTAACATCAACCGCATGTCTGCCTACTCTCCGTCCCCTGCTTGCGAAAGACGTTGAATGCTTCTTTCTATCTTTCTATTGCTTGTACATAGATGACCACAAAACTCCATCAATCTTCTCCTGCCGAGCATCGGCGACCAACTTTGACTCCCAAGATCTCGATATTCATGACAAAAGCTGGATTCGTCGTACCCAAGAACAAGCTAGCCGGCTCAGACCAACCTCAATGCATAATGTCATCATACAGTTACCAAGACCGCCACGTCAGGTTAACACCGGAACGAAACCATCTCCTCAATTTTCATTGCACAATTTCATAGATAAGCTATCATATTTAATTGTTGATTGGTGTTGTAATCAAATGTGCAATGTGACGAATAGAATCTGATGAAACTCAAATCCTCACAATGGAGTTTCATCTAGCTTCATGGCTTTTGGTAACTGTGTACATCAAGTTTCATAACCGTGAAATTCTAATTCTTCTCAATTCTTCTCAATCCTTATAAATTACTTGCCATGTCGTCACTCTTGCCTACGTGGCATGTCATTTAATGAGAATAAAACTCCACTCCCATGACACTCCCATTAAAACTGGCCTCAATTCGTAAAACTGCATCCGAAGAAGATAACAGCAGGCATGTTCAGAGAAAGACTGGCCTGACCTCGCCGCCGACCCTGCCCTGTGCAAATGAAGGGCTTTGGCCTACCAGGTATTTTTCACCTCTAGTCTGCTGGCATCCATGTTTTGCATTTTGATTGATAGACAAGGTGTTTACTTCAAACTTATATCCACTAGTTAGTGTACGTTATCCTTTTCTGGTAAAAAATATTATTCCTCGGTGAGAGCCCGAAACAGCTTCCATATCACTTCTAGTCACTAGAATGTCTAAGTTGAGCTCATATTTTTTAAAAGATATATGTTTCTCTTCATAGCCTGGTACCTGTGCCCATCTACATTCCAAATTAAAAGGATGCACATGTTTTTCTAATCGCCATAGAAATCTAGAACTTGCTTCATAGGCCAGTCAGTACCTTTGACTAGAATGGATATGCTGAAAAACGCACTATTGGGTGAACCTTACTTTGTTGGAGGCTACGCAAATAACAAATTGATGGAATAAGCCCAGCCTCCTCCACCCCCCCCCCCCCTGACTGGACAGAAACGGGCATTTTTCTTGCGATTCTCTCATGTAGGATGCTTCCATTGCCAGGTGTCATTAATTCATATCTTGCCACTATATTTTCGATACTCCAAGAGTTCCTTGTACACGGACAATCAGCTTACAAGTTACAACAGTAGGAGCTTATATCTTAATTTGCCTTTGCAATCTACTAGAGTCATGCATCACAACTCGGGCTATTTCCAAGACTAGTATATTTGTTTATTGATCTGTTCTGTTTATGATACGCTGTACTTTGTTTTTGACTGGACTTGATATTAAAATTTAGCTTTTTTAATAAAAATATATATAGACCTTTGTTTTATAGATATGATGCATTTAGTGTTTGCTGTTGGCCATTGCAGGCAGAAGCACATCCAGGACATGGTATTATTGGAGGTCTTATAGGACCTGAGAGCAATACCCAGAAGCGACTACATGAAGTATGCTCTATTCTTGGACGTCTTGTAAGTTTTATTTTGTTGAAACATCACTGATCAGTTGCCAAACCAAGCCGAACATTTCTCGCATCACTAGCAAAATTTGGATCAAAATCATCTAAAGCTTTCCTGCATCAGTATCAGACAGGTGCACCATCAACTCTGGGTTTGCACGCACCCTCTCTTTGTGCCATCTCATGTGCATAGCAGTATTCTTTGATAAAAATAACCGCTTCAACCGAGGCATAAGAGGCATGTAGCGAAGTTGCTTTTGTGCTATCTCTGTAGTCACCTTTTCACCATCTTCATTTACAACCTCCACGAACCTCGATTCTTGACACTTTCGACACTTCTTCAAATCTATATCATTTTTCCAAAAAAGCATACAGTTATTTGGACAAACATCAATTTTTTTATAGTCCATACCAAGCCCAAACAACAATTTCCTTGACTGGTAGACATCTTTAGGCATCTTGTGATTTGCCGGAAGTATGTCACCAATCAAATTCAAGATCATATTGTAACAATTGTGAGATAATGTGAATTTGAACTTAATAGCCATGAGTCGAGTCACGAAAGCAAGGACAGTCACTTTTGTGTGCTCGTGCAACGGCTCTTCTGAAGCTTTAAGGAGCTCAAAAAATTTTTTAGTCTCTGACGTAGGTGGATCCTCAGACTCGTATGGGAGCTCCATATCTTCCCCTAAATCACGAAGCATCTCATCCATTCTATCAACTCTCCATTATCATTACTTAGAACTTGTGGTGATGTCGCCACTTCTAATGGTATTGGGATTTCTGGTGCATTCTGAGGAGGTAAAGCTTCACCGTGATACACCCACACCTCATAGTAGGCATGAAACCATACTTTATCAGATGTGAGGACAAAACTTTCCTAGTCTGACAATGGCAAATACGACAACGGCTACATGGGCATCTCACATCATTTCCATTCTTTGACATAGCAAAAGCACGCTTAACAAATTCCTCAGTATTAGCTATCCATTTATCTGACAAATTAGGCCAACCTTCGTACATCCATCGTCGATCCTCACCCATACTTTAAGTTAAACAATTGCAAAGTTAAATATAGTTATCTTGAGCGATTAGTTTTAAATTAGATATATCATAATTATAAAGCTTTAGTTACTAAACTTAAGCGATTAGAGTTTAATCACTATAATATGCATATCAAATACAATATTTTATTTAACTTCCGATGGTGCTGCACTAACCTGGGCGGCACGGCCGGGCGGCGGCGCGGCCCGGGGGCGGAGGCGGCAGCGCGGCCGGGGGGCGGGGCCGGGCGGCGGCGCGGCCGGGCGGCGGGAGGCCGGGGCGGCGGTGGGGCCGGGCGGCGGCGCGGCGGGCGGGGCAAGCTGGGGCCGGCGGCGCGGCGGGAGATCGCGATTGGGAAAAGAAAACGGATCGAACTGAGAAAACGCGAGCCCGGCCGGGGGGGGGGGGTAACGGCGGGCCGCTCAACTTCCGACGGCCCGCCCTTCTTTTGGCATAACTTTTAAGTTTCATCTTTGATCTTGATTCTCAACCTCTACAGATCTAATCACTTTATTGCCATGTGTGTTCTCCTTATAGTAAACAATTTTGATATCGATTTCAACACAATATACAAAATGGAAACTTTTTCATTCATGCTCAGAGTGAGATTCATTATCAAGACATAAATCGAATAATGCTCCTTGGCTGTCCACTCCCCAGACCTATGGTCCATCAGTTCCTTCCTCAGGGCCTGTTTTGAGTACATTACCTAACAATTCATTGCAACCACAACCGCTTGCTGGTTCATTCAGTTTTCCTCCATCCTCATTTGGGCCTTTTGGTCAGTACCGCCTGGAATTGTAAACCCACAAATGACACCATCTTCTCAGTGCCACCACCAGTTAGACCCCTTCAAATAATACCTCATGCATCTGGTGGATGGCCATCTTTTTCTCCCATTACGTGGCAGTCTCAGTGGCCTCCTCAAGCTTGTACCCTATGAGTGTCGTAGGGTACGTGTATTTATAGTGGTGAGTATGCCTGCGTTATGAGTGTCTAAATTATACTGTATAATCTTAATTTTTTTTCATATATCTATAATAAATAATCCTCAAATCCCTAGCCATTTTCTACTCACAACGGTAACCACAACCTAACGTAACTAAGGTTACGAACGATGCTAATTCTTCCTACAGTTACAAACTGCTCTATAAACAACTTGAACCACAAAATTGAGTTCAAACATGTCGCATAGAGCAAATGGTTTAGCACATTCAAGGGAACAAATAATCATCCATTGATTGTGACGAGGTTCACAAATCACACTTATGGTTTTGGGAGAGAAAACCCCACGGCCCAGCCCACGGACGGCTACAGGCAAAGCCCATTGCGGCCTGTCCTCCTCCTTTCCTTCGAGGTCAAGCCGAGGACGGCGATGGCCGACGCGGCGGCGATGCCCCCTCGCCCGCCCGGGCCCGGCGAAGAGGTGGAAGACGAAGAGGAGGACGCGTGCCGCATCTGCCACCTCCCGGCCGAGGCGGACCGCCCCCTGCGCCACCCCTGCGCCTGCCGCGGAAGCATCAGGTTCGTCCACGACGATTGCCTGCTCCGATGGCTCGCCACGCGGCGCGGAAGCTCGGCGTCCAGATGCGAGGTGAGGTTACCTTTGGCTGCTCCCCACCTGCTGCGGACGCTGTGCCGAGATGGGGAGAAAATCGATTGGGGTTTTAGGCTTCTTCTTCTTCTTCGGTTCACTTGAATTTTGAATGTAATTGAGCGATGAACGCAATCCGACTCAGGTGTGCAAGCGCGCCATCTCCATCGCCCCCGTCTACGCTGCGAACGCTCCCGCCAGGCTGCCCCTCCCCGAGTTCATGCTCGGCCTCGCCAACAAGCTCATGGCCTGGACGCTCCTGCTCCTCTCCCTCCTCTTCGCCGTCTGCGTCTGGGAGTTCCTCATGCCGCTCACCACCCTCTGGGTCTGGCGCCTCGCCCTCTCCAGGACCTTGGCTCAAGTGCGCCGCCTCCTCTCCCTCCGCGCCACTGCCTTCTCCAGGCCCTACGCCCTGAGGTTCATGCCCTCGCCTGACACCGTCCTCGCCTGCGTCTCCGTCAGAAGAGCCTTCCTCAGAGAGCTCCCCCACCTTAGGCAGCTCAACGCCCCTGCTAGGATCGCTACCGATGCCCTTGCTCCCGTTGCGCAATGGGTGGCGCGGGTCGAAGCTCACCTGCAGAACCGCTTTGGAGGATTGGATACCTTGCAGCTCCTTGCGCTGCACACCGTCGAAGCATCCCTAATGGTATGTCTGCATCTCTCTCTCTCTCTACTTATTATTTCCTTTCCAGATAATAATAATAATTTAATCTAATTTGGTTCCTAACAATCTCCCTCTTTCTCTATATATCCAGGTGGTGATAGGTGATGTGGCATTTGCTCTTCTGCTTGGATTTCTCCCCTTCTCACTGGGAAGAATAGTATTATGCTGTTTCAGTTTTGCCACTGTGGATGTAGCCCTCTCCTACACTTCAACAGCTTCTGTACTTTTAGTTGGATATGGGTTTATCCTTATGGTGGTGCTTCTCTTTATTGGCTTGCATGCTTTCCAGCAATACTCAAGGGGCGAGCGCCTTACCATCACAATTTATTTTGATGTATTAACCAACTGGGTGTGCTGGCCGTTTAGCCCTCTTAGAATGCTGCCTAGCATACATGGGGTGCTCGATAGGACATGCAGTTTTTTGCAGCACTTCTTCTGGGGGATCATAAGTGTAGCCAATGTTTCTCTTAACCTTGCAGCGATACTTGTGATATGCCCATTGATCTTTGGCTGGTTGCTTGATATCTGCACTTCAGAATTGTTTGGTGTGAACATACCTCAGAAGCTCCAACTTCTATTTGCTTCATCATTTGCTTCTAATGCCCTTCACTGGCTTATTGGATGCATCTGTTTGAAGCTTCACTACTCACTTTCCAGTCTTCTTTGCCCGGTGTGTCATACTATAGTTTTGGTTCAGCATGTCAGTATATATGTTGTTTTGTTGTTTCAGAATTTAACCAGTTGTATGCATGTGTTTTGCTTGTCAATAGGTATTGAGGCTAGGAGTTAGTGCCCCTTTTGTCGACACTACTGGAGGCCAAATCAAGATAGGGGAGCCATTCTGCAACTTTTATTTCAAGATTCTGCTGGGTCTTTTTCTCAGCGTTATCTATGTTGCAATGCTCATTCTTGTCCCTGTTGAAATTGCTTTTCATTTGGCACCTACTGTGTTCCCGTTAGACATCACGTAAGTTCTCTATGCTAGCTTTTCATTGTGGCAAAAGGTATTTGCCAGTCTTTGGCATCTCACCTCATTTGTTAATTTATGTTCATGCTTGCAAATTGCAGCTACTTTGATCCTCCAACTCAGGGCACAGTATTTTGGCAAGCAACACGGAACTATGTAGAATTACTATCAGGTGTTCTTCTTCTGAAGTTTCTAGTTTGCAATGCACTGAAATACCTTGAGCCTGGTGCGCTCGTGCAGAAGGCACTGCGGAATTGGTTTGCCACTACTGAACAGGCTCTTGGTTTGACCGGTTTATTGATTGCCCAGCCTGATGGCTCTGGTGAATCCGAGCTTGGAAATAGTGGCATACCAAAAGATCAGCACAACAGGCCTGCTGAGGCTAAGGACAAAAGGTACACCATCTGTTTGTACGGAGTTAGTTGCAGTGTTGTAATTTTCATCTTAATTCTTTACTCTGGCTTGATATAGATTGGTTCTGACTTCTGACCATTCTGTTTGTTCATTCAGTAAATATGTACTAACTATATGCTTGATGGCTTGTACTTCCATTTTGATTCACATAAGCACAGTTAGTAACTTGTTGGGTACTAAATTCAATGGCCAAATTAATGTGTTATTGTGTTTATGTCGGAGCTGGATTAGTCAAAATAGTCACATGTATCAATAAAAGTACCTATGCGGTCAAAGAAAAGAAAAAAAATAAAGGTACCAAAATTGCATCTTTTTATAGAAGGAACTTTTCATTCCAAATTGCAAATAGTTTTTATATATGGACTCCATCATCTTGAAGATTTTTGCTATCTGATTAGATAATTCCTTCTTGAACAATAAAAATCTTCTCGAACAATAATTCCCATTCAATGCACTGAAAGCTTCTTCAGATCTGGAGATTAGAAAAATCCCCTTTGAAGTGTAGGCTCACCCAGCCAAGCATTAGTTTTCTCCATACGTTAAAATGTAGTTTGAAATTTTCAAACTGTATCTCTGCTGATTTTGTTCAAAGCATGCACTCTAGCTTCCCAACTTTTTAATAAATGATGATGTCTTGTGAAAAATATGTAATTTCTCCTAATGTCTTGTTTATTTGCTGTTCTCATGCACTTCGCTATACCACTCAATTAACAAATGCTACATATCCAAAGGAATTGTGCGCAGAGCTTGTTTCTAACATTCAACTGCGCCCCCCCTCTCTCTCTGCTGGCAGGAGATCTGCTGCTGTTCGTATGGTGCTACTTGTGGTGCTAGCGTGGCTTACTTCATTGATATTCAATGCTGCTCTACTTGTTGTTCCAGTCTTAGTTGGACGTGCATTGTTGTTTGCCATCCCTCAGTTGCCAGTAGCAGGTGCTTTGAAGTCCAATGGTAATGATTGTACACCGCAGTTCACTAGACTTGCTTTGTGGACTAAGTTCATATGTTAGATTGTTTCAGCTCACTTGTGCAATTTTTTTTGGCTCAGATCTTTTTGCATTTGCTGTTGGATTTTGCATCTTGTCAACTATTTTTGCTGCCTCTAGAGATGCCTTTGCTTACGCTAAGTCTGGGAGGACACGCCTTCTGATTTCTATTATCTGCAATTGGGGTACAACTGCTTTGAAGAGTTCTCCACTTTTGTTCCTATGGGTAAGTTAGTTGAGGTGGTTTCATTGTTACTCCCTCCGTCCCAAATTATTAGTCGTTTTGGCTTTTCTAGATACTCTGATTTTGCTATGCACCTAGACATAACATATATGCATAGCAAAAGCTATGCACCTAGAGAAGCCAAAATGACTAATAATTTGGGATGGAGGGAGTAGTTTTCTGCTTTCTGGTTGATTCAGCTCAGTGACTTTCTCTCTGTTGTCAGGTTGTCACCATTCCCTTTCTGATCGGATTGCTGGTTGATTGTCTACTGATATCACCCTTCGTGGAAAATGAAGTTCCAGTTCTGGATGTCTTCTGTACTTGGTTCCTGGGGTTGCAATTGCTGAAATTCTGGACTAAGTTGGTGAGCAGCAACCTTTTCTTGTTGCTTTCTTGATCTTGTATCTTGAAACTTTTGGATCAGCAAAATTGTTTCCTAACCTGGGAGGTGGTTTTAGCTAATTATGCATATTATTACTATTTGATTGGGTTATAATCAGGTTCACTAATTAGCGATGCAACTACTTTGGTTTTATTATTTCTGAAGGTTCACTTGACAAGGGTTGCACCTTTCCTGGCCTATGTCATCGATCAAAGGTGGGATCGGAAGCTAACTCAGGCAAGGGAGGATGGGTTTTCAGGGCTCAGGGCAATGTGGGTCTTGCGAGATATACTGATGCCGATCATCGTGAAGCTACTGTCTGCTCTCTGTGTTCCTTATGTGCTCGCAAAAGGCGTCTCCCCAGTATTTGGCTACTCTGCTACCGTGAACTCTGCAGTGCTTCGTTTTGCATGGCTAGGGAGCCTTGCCATGTGTGTGCTCTGTTATATAGCCAAGTTACTCTGCAGGCTCGTCGTCAGACTCCACGATTCTATCAGGGATGAGCGCTATCTCGTCGGGCAGAGGTTGCAGAACTACACTGACAATATGTAGCTCAACTCAAGATTCACCCAATCTTATAGTGTTAAACAAGGTTAGGGTCAGATAACCAGATCTTTTTTCCTGGAACATATACAAGCTATTCTCGTGCTGCGTGTATAGGCTACGTTGCAGAGTGATATAGGCAGCAACTATTGGTGCGACAAGCGAGAAGTGATACCAAGTACTGGTTGGTGGTTTTACTGCACGGGAGGATACAGCACCTCCAGATTTGTAAATATCTTTTTACTCAGAACGTAACCGTGATATCAAGTAAGACAAAAATACATGCAGAGCATACTTGTACGGGGGCCTAAATTCCCCTTGAACATCGAGTTATTACAGGCGAAGGCAACTGCATCAAAGCTTGCGTAGCCAGTATTTCTTTGTCTTTCACCTTTTGCCTAATAAAACTGCATCAAGTGCTGTACGTAGCAAGGAATGAACTAAAATGCATGGTGACCGGGTGCAGGCAGCTGAGTGCATGATGACATGAGACCCAACCCAACACAACCTAAAGGGGCAATCGGTCAGGGAGGACAAGAAGACAAACACGCAAGCCGCCCCACACCCCCTCCTCCCCCCCCCCCCCCCCCCCCCCCCCCCTTTGCTTTTCCTGCTTAGGCAACGCATCCTGCCTGGAGCCTGCCTGCCTGCCTGCCTGATGATGGATGGCAAATGAAATATCTTTACTTTCTTACCTTGCCTGCAGTGCAGACATACCTTAACCACCACTACGTCTGAGAATTAAGCTAGCTATCCTGCAAAGTCATTCCAAACTTTCCCCACTCAGCTGAACTGGACAGATTCAATAAGCTAACAAAGTAACAAGCATCCATCCTCCTGCTCCACTTGATGCTCAATATCCTTCCCATTTCATCATCAGTTGCCTTTGTATATATAAATAACCTAAAGGGAGACAAACCCACATCGATCCATCTCCATCCCAAACCGATCCAAACACCCATTCATCCAGTAAGTGCTTCTCTTCTTCTAGCAGCAGCAGCCTCAAGCTAGCTAGCCTTCAGTCACCTGATCGATACGTATTGCATGCATATGGATCCGAAAGTTTCTGTTGCTCTTACTCTGTCCCTCGTCGGTGGCTTAAGCACCTCACTTGGTACGTACGGGCAACTAACCATCCATTTTTACTTCCGAAAGTTCTCATTCTACATTACTCTAGCTAGGATTAATTGCAGGAGTTGTAGCACATTATTTATTATTCATGCATCGCTTTTATTCCAACAATGGCCAATATTTGTTTTGAACACAGAGCGAGATTTCTTCAAGAGTAAATAATTTCATGGTACTATATACATGCAGCCATAAGCCCATAACTACTGAGATCGTCAACAGAATTCACTCAATCCTCAAATGACTTCAAGCTCTCTAGGCAGCTACCCTTTTCCTACTGCCTTTTCTAATAATCTAGGCAGACATTGAATACAAGATGTTACCTCTAGGCAGCTACCCTTTTCCTACTGCCTTTTCTAATAATCCTTGTACTCTGTTCACCAGGTGCACTGTTGGCTATACTCAATCGTGCGCCAAATAACAAAACACTTGGGATGTTACAGGTTGATGCTATGACTATTTACTAACCACTGCCCACAGAGTTACGTTCAAAGAACAACAAAAGTTTGGTTGCCTACAAAGTTCACAGTTTAACCCAACATTTTGACCATTCTGTAGGGCTTTGCTACTGGACTCATGCTGAGCATGTCTTTCTTTGACTTGGCTTATGATGCCATCAATGCGATTGGTTTTCTGAAAGGAAACCTTTGGGTAAGAATAGAAACATCTTCTGTTGGCATTTGTAACCTCTTTTTAAAATTTCGACTTGTGAATTGTAGTTTTTCGCTGGAGCACTGCTATTTTCAACAATTGCTGATGTTTTCCCTGAGCCAGATTGCAATTTGACAGATCAAAATGACAAACAGGTCCAGTTCCCCTCAACTTTGTTCATTTAGTCACATTTGAATGGAAAAGCTAATATATGATTCTCTGCTCTATATTTCATTTGGAAAAGACGGTTGGTGGCAACATAGCAGGAAAGCAACTTATGATGAGACACCGTCGAAGAGTGATCTTTAGCGTAGTTGTCACAGCAATTGGTAAGCCTTAAACAAGCCTAACGTAATTTGGTGTATCTGTACACAATATTTTATAATAAAACTATTTGCATATGTTGTTGATGTCTTTGTATACAATAATTTATAAATTCTATCAATATCCAGATTTATTGGTTTCAACTTTGAAATGAAATATGAAACTGATAAAATAAGACATACCATGTGTGTTGTAACATTAAGTATCATTAATAAGTATGCCATAATGTTTGAAATAACATCAATAACCCTAATTGTCAATAAAACACTTTCTTTAGGTCAATAACCCTAATTTTATCATTAAATTTGGAATAAAACATACCATACATTTTTTTTGAGTATTTACACACAAATGAACATCTCACCATAAATGTTTATTTGTATGTAACATTTTGGTTCTCAATCAAACATGTTGGCTTTAAATAATTTGAAAGAAGCAGGATTACTAAAAACATAATTGTCTAGTGCTTGTTGAACGAAAAATGTAGCACAAAACACTTTCTTTATAGGTCATATTGTACATGTAGATATAATTTAGCAAGTGATAACCAGCAGTAAATTTTCAGGTCATATTCAATGAAACTATAATGTTGTTAGTTTCAATTTTGGTGGATCTGATTAAATACCAAAATAACATCATTATTTTTTCATGAAATTTCACATAATTAGATGATAAAAGTAAAATTAATATTCAAGCTTATGAAACTCTGCATAGCTAATAAATGATCTATTAGGGGGAATATGCATATATACATGTAACAATATTCCATTTGCTGCAAGTTTAATTGATTTTAATAATTGCATTAAAAAATCAACAGTTGCCGGTGTGAGTTTGCAAAATTTCCCCGTGGGTACAGCTGCATTTCTTGGAACAACAAAGGTACTGTTCATTGTTTCCCATGTTTAGATGACTTAATATTTCTTTGTACATGGTCAATGTTGTAACTAGGTATTTTACTTGCAAAAAAAAAATGTTGCAATGATTTCTGACAACCAAATGCTGTTGTTACTTGAATAAATTACTCATGAGTACTCATCCCTTTTTTCTGTTGAATTATCAGTTGATGATTACAAGATTAAATGAAATATTGTATACAAGTAACCTAATATTGAAATAACCTTCCAACTATAAGTATTCATACAGGTATTATTTCCCGTATAATTCCTATTCATGCTAATCATGTCAATCACATTCCAACCAATTTCATAGTAACAGAAACTATTTTAATCCATGGACAATGGTAGAAGCACAATCAACTATTGTCCATCATTTGTGAAAGGTACCTTTGCATTTCTCAATATATGAATGAGGCCCCATTTGCCTGAGCTGTAGAATGTAGTTCCTTTTTCCTAGTTTATGACTCTAGAAGCGTGAATTTAGAGAAACCTGGAACCAAAATAGGAGCTTCTCTCCCTGATGTGGTTAGTTTGCTAGGTGACGAACAACAAGGGTGGAGATATACTCACCCTAAGGAGGCTCTGAGCAACCAATAATTTAGGTGGTGGACTATTCCTTGCTTAATCTCAAATGTTTCTGCCGAGCTCTTTACTATATACAGTCAACCCTAACAAACCCATCTATCACTCCTAACAAATAGCTTTTGCTCCACCAACCTCAACAACTCACGACCATGGATAAGACTAACACAAACAAACTAAGACACTCGAGTCTAACAACTCAAGTCGTGAACGCCTGCTACTCCTTTGATGCATCTATTTCTTGTCTTGCCAACAATCCTGTTGTTCATTGCATGATAAAGGGGAGCCAGGCTTCAATTATCTGAAGCTCAGCCTCAGAACCCAAAGCATTTATCCGTCTTTTTCTAGCTTATGTAATTAGCCCAGGCTTCAAAGCTGGGCCAAGTGGGTTCCAAGTGCGAACCTAAGTTTTTGTTATTAATTGTAAATATGTAATGTTGAATGGCTAACTAATCTTACCTACTTATCAGGGCTTCCGTGTTGGTTTGAATTTGGCTCTTGCTATAGCTCTACACTACATTCCCGAGGTAATCGAGTCTACATGGCTTGTGAATGGAACTGACTATTGGTACACATCAATTGTCTCCTCACCCATTCCCATGCCATCCTACAACCTTTCTATTGCTTTTGGTGGGTGTAGGTGAAACTTTATATCCCCATTCCAAAGTGCAAACATGGAAGTATATATATAAGGCTAGTCTTAGTGGGGTGTCATGAGAGTTACGTGTTATTAATAAATTTTATGATACATCAACAATTTTGTTGACTTGACAAACTCATTATGAGGAGAGAGAAGGTGAGGGTTTCATCCCCACGAAATCCAGCGGGCTCGGTTACCAATTCCCATGAAACACCATCAAACGTGCATTGAGGATGTTATCATTTCATTGCAAGATACATTTGATCACAACACCATGTAAGAATTGAATGCTGCAGCATCTATAAAACAATGTCACAAAACTAACTATGCAACGAAAGACTTCCATTATATTTCACTGTAAAGCTGACATGATAGTTTTGGTAACAATGGAATGAAATTGTGCACTGAGATTGGTCTAATACGCTTATTAGTTATAAAAATATGGTGAATTTAGACAGCTATATAGGCAGTAGGCATATTTCTTCTCACCAGTCACCGCACAGTTTAGTTCATAACACAAATCAAATATGCTAATATCTGCTGCGTCTGCTTTCATTCACCCCCAGGGTATTTCAGTAGCTCTCCCAGCGTACTTTGCCACTAGCAGGTACAGATTACATAACTTTTTACAGAATTATGACCCCCTTCATTTTTGTATATGTTATAACAAAGTGCTGAATCACAAATTCTATCATATAATAACCACTAAATGCATGACAAACAGTCAAACTAATATGACTTGGCACTTATCTGCAAAATAAATAAATAATCTTTATATTTTTTTGAAATACTAACTTCTCATGTCTCTGGTGCAGTAAATGGCAAGCCTTCAAACTAGCAACACTATCGGGCTTTGCAGAGCCACTAGGTGTAATTATTGTGGGTAGGTTGACTGTTTTAAGTTATTCTTCAGCGACTACTTTGCTCAAACCATTAGTGTAATTAATATCTGAACCAAACGTGTACCTTAAACCATAAAATAACACAAGTGTTAGGAGGTGGGGGTCCAATGATGCAACAAAACATGATAATACATACCTTTGTCTTACTCAACAAAAAAAAAAAAAAAGCCTCGAGCAACTGATGTAGACTAAGTTCCTTTGTGTTGCTTAACATATTCTTGCTCCAATGAAGACCTAAAGTTTTTGGAGTAGTATAAACTAAAGAGAGCCTATGAAGCATTCTGTAATCCTAATTCCAAAATCCTAATGAATGCATCATCATTAGAATAAATAAAGATAGAAGTCACTAATCTGAGCAATGCTAGAAGAACACTGGTCCTGATCGGTGAGACATCTATTTGTGACTAGTGGTTACTATCTGGGCCATAGAAAAATTGCTCAAATCAGTATGATGCAAGAGATGCATTAAAAAGTACACTTATTAACCGGAATTTACACGAGGAACTTAGGCATAAAGAAAATGCTGCTATGCATGAGTGAATGGAATTTAATACAATGTTCAGTTAATATAAACAGAAAGAAGAAAAGTATGGTTCCAAATGTCAAAACTTTACAAATGGAAACACATCATGATATCAAAAAGTTACTGAGTTTCATACAGCTATCTGTGTCGTACCTCAATGCAATGAATGTGAAACCAAATTTCTTTCAGCATACATATTCCCAAGCAATTTGAATCCTGAAATATTGGAAGGTCTACTTGGATTAGGTAACTACAATTTTGTTAAAAATCATTTCCTTTTAAAAAACTAAAAGTATTCACTCAACTGATATTTTTATTTTATACAGTGGGAGGAGTGATGGCTTTTCTAACATTGTACGAAATGCTACCATTAGCATTTGAATATGCTGGACCCAAGGATGCTGTTAAAGCAGTATTTGTTGGCATGGCCTTTATGTCAATGAGGTGTGCCATGATCTTAGCATATGGAATAAGCATACACAGACATCTCAAATGAGATATAGTAGGATGAGAATGTGATCTGGTTGGTTTGATAAACGTAGTAATTATGTATCTCTTTCTTTGCAGCTTGTATTTCCTCGATGTTAGCCTCCCAAAGGAGATGAGTGCTTAACATGATTTGCACAAAAACCAATTGATGCTATGGTCAAGAGCATTACAACATGGGTGTGGCAAACAAGGTATCTTACAACTGCTTCATAGAATTATCACTCTTTGCTAAGAGGAAGTAAAATCAATTATCATTATTTTTTTGGAAGAATATTAAGTTTTGAGTTTACTAGAAAAATAATTCTATCTTTAAACTGTAGAGGCATCTATTTGAACTTTTAAACCCATAGAGATTCCTGCAGACACAGATCCACTGCTTTCATGGTTGAAATAACATTGAAATGATAAATAATGCTTGTATGAATCTGCTACAATATTTCACTTTGCAGTGTGATTGTGCACTAAAATTATTAGGATATCATAGAAATAGTAGTTTGTCTTATCTTATGTAGCTCAGGAAAGTGAAAGTCATTTAACACGTACCTCAAATATTTTCATATCTACATTTTCAACAAACTTAACTACGCATACAGTAAAAGGTACTTATGTGAAAAAAAGACATAACAAACTTATTAACTATTTACGAACAGATATTATAAATCAGTTATAAAATGGGTTAGTATTCTCCTGCATGCAGAAAAATGACATTACATGGGCTAACAAATTGACCAGCTTACATTTGTATTTCATTAAAAAAATGATCAGATGAATCATCATGTATAGGTGTTGGTGGGAACTGGGAAGGATGTGTCTACAGTTCAACATCATCAGATGGTTTCAGAAATAATCGATAATACAATGACGGCCAGTGGCAGATCAGGGGTGGTTATCAATATCCTTGCAGATATGTGGCCACAATCATCGAGAAAAGAAGCACAAGCAGTTTAGAAAGCAGATTGTATATATTTTTAGAAAGCAGAAGTAGACACAAACCACTAATATGATGTAAAGTAAAAGAAATAAATACTATATGATGAATGATTGATGAACAGTGATGACTGAAGTTTAATTTGGTGATTTTTATTTTCAGAGTTATTAGGAGTCAATAATGACCTATAGCACATGTTTAAAGTCCTTCCTAGTCGCTTCGGTGCTGCTGAAGGTGTTTGGAGATTTTTTTGGAACTATATTCAAATGGGAGGAAATGACTCATGAACGGGTAAAAATGGCCCCGAGCAAAAAATGCTAAGAAAAATGAGCTAACTTACAGGAGGTCAAAAACTATCTGACGGGTGCTCGGTATAAAAATATTCAATTTCTATGGAAAAGGTTACAAAGGTCGCCAACATATAGAATCATGTTCGAACGGGAGGAAAAGATCGATGAAAGGGTGAAAACAGCCCCGGGAGGAAAGGACCATGGAACGGGACTCAAAAAATAGGCCGATAGGTGCCCACTACAAAAATGACCAAGATCTGTGGAATGGCTATAGACGTCACTAACATATGAGATTATGTTCAAACAGAGGAAACGGCTCATGAACGGTGAAAATGGCCCCCAAGCAAAAAAGGGCAAAAAAAATGTTTGGTACAGCTCACGCTCACAGGATGGCAAAACCAACCCGTGGTGCTGAAGGTGCATTTGGCCCAGTTTTGATGTTGATGACATGCATAATTAAGGAGCTAATATGGTTATCGAGCTATGGACAGGTTAAAATTCAATGAAATAAATTATATATGTGAAAAGATATCAATTTACTTGATAGATGGTGATGGAGTTTAAAAGAAGATCTTTATTTATTTTCTATTTTGAATTTGAGTATAGGAAACACCGTACTATTAAGAGGGATGCAAATGGATAGATTGAAGATGTCAAAGTGCTTAATTGAGATGCTAACTACCCAAGAAAGATACAAAATCATACACTTATGCACTTAGTTTTCTCACTGACTCAGTGTGTGTCGGAAGTTCCGACCCCTGTCGAAAGTTGGTTAATAGTTCCGACAAGGGGTTCTCGGCCGGCTGTTTTTAATAGGGTTGGAAGTTCCGACAATCACTTATTCTGCATATTCTACACACTAACGGCTAGTTTTTGGGGCTCAGATATTTATACCCTCTCAGCCTTTCCTTCATTTGCTGCTTACCTAACCCGAGACCAAGAGCATTCACTACTCCTCTCCAATCCTTCCAAAAGCTAATTCTTTAGTTTATTTGAGCTAGAGCTTAGGTGAGAGCTAGAGTGAGGTGTGAGGCTTGAGCTTTTGAGTGAGAAGGCAGCCACGTTCATCTCAAAAGTACTTGAAGCATCTTTATCCATCAATTTGCGTTTGTTACTCTTGAAGCTTGCTTCTCGACGGTTTGGTGTTGCTTAGTTGAGCGTCCTCTTGTGTGTGCGCGCCCCGGAAAGTCTGTATTACCCATCCTTTGTGGATTTCATAGTAGGTGACTCAATCCTCGGTTGTGGTTGATTGAGTGAGGTAAAGGGTTAGTGGAAGATCCGGCTCTTTGTAAGCTCCTAAACGGAGACGTAGCTTCCTTAGTGGAAGTGAACTTCGGGAATAATTCTCTTGTATCTTGTGCTTATTGCATTTATTCAGATCTTGTTGACCTATAGTTTATTTTATGCTGATCTATATACTCTTCTAGTATCATTGCGCAACTTTTAATTCAACCAGGTTCTGCAGTTTCAAGTTTAACTTTAAATTTCGTATAAGAACTTTCCTTTTATCAGAAGTTCTTCCGGTCCAGTATCTTAAGTTCTGACCCATCAGAATTTCCTACATAGTGTCGGAAGTTCCGAAAGATTTAATTGCTGTGAAGAATTTCGATGAAGATGTCTGGACCCACCCGTGTTCCAAGATGAGTTGGTTGTGGCAAGAATGGCACGTAGGAAGTTAGCATGGACAATTTAGAAGATATCAGTATCAACTACATCATGCATCCAAGGCGTTAAGGTACCTTGGTGACACCGACATCGTGGACTGCCGATGTAGATTTCGTACTGAATGTAAAACCTTGAGAACTTTGCCATCTGGATATAGGATCATGCTAGGTTTTACGGCTGCATAATTACAAGCCTCACCCTAAACAACCTGAATTGGAAAAGGTGGGCCACTGTGGATTTTTATAAAATTCACTTATCATAGATCTCAAAGTAGTGTTTGTATCGCTGAAATCTTCCGATTCCGACGAAGATGTCTGGACCCACCCGTGTTTGAGATGAGTTGGTTGTGGTAGGAATGGCATAAAGGAAGTTAGCGTGGATAGTTTAAAAGATGTTAGTATCAATTACATCGCGCAACCAAAGTGTTAAGGTACCTTGGTGGCTCCGACACCGTGGAGTGCCGATGCAGATTTCGTATCGAATGTAAAACCTTGAGAACTTTGCCATCTGGATCATGCTGAGTTTTTTTTACGGCAGCAGAACCCTAGAGAACCTGAATTGGAAAAAATAGGCCACCGTGGATTTTTATAAAATTTACTTATCATAGGCCACAAAGAAGCGTTTGCATCACTGAAATCTTTCAATTCCGATGAAGATGTCTGGACCCACCCGTGTTTCGAGACGAGTTGGTTGCGGTAAGAATGGCACATAGGAAGTTAGAATGGACAGTTTAGAAGATGTCAGTATCAATTATATTGTGCAACCAAGGCATTAAGATACCTTGGTGGCACCAACACCGTGGACTGCCGAGGCAGATTTCATAGCGAATGTAAAACCTTGAGAACTTTGCCATCTGAATATGGGATCATGCTAGGTTTTTTTCATGGCTGCAGAATTACAAGCCTAACCCTAAACAATCTGAAGTGGAAAAAGTGGGCCACTGTGGATTTTTATAAAATTCACTTATCATAGGTCACAAAGCAGCGTTTGTATCGCTGAAATCTTCCAATTCTAACGAAGATGTCTGGACCCACCCGTGTTCCAAGATGAGTTGGTTGCGGCAAGAATAGCACAAAGGAAGTTAGCGTTGATAGTTTAAAAGATGTCAGTATCAATTACATCGCGCAATCAAGGCGTTAATGTACCTTGGTGGCCCCGATTCTGTGGACTGCCGATGCAGATTTCATGGATAATGTAAAACCTCAGGAACCTTGCCATCTGGACATGGGATCATGCTAGGTTTTTTTTCACAGCTTCAGAATTACAGGCCTCACCCTAGGGAATCTGAATTGGAAAAGTGGGCCACTATGAATTTTTGTAAAATTCACTTATGATAGGCCACAAAGCAGCGTTTGTATCACTGAAATCTTCCGATTTCGATGAAGATTTCTGGACCCACCCGTGTTCTGAGACGAGTTGGTTGCGGCAGGAATGGCACATAGGAAGTTAGCATGGATGGTTTATAAGATGCCAGTATCAATTAAATCACGCAACCAAGGTGTTAAGGTACCTTGGTGGCCCCGACACCGTGGACTACGGATGTAGATTCCATGGCGAATGTAAAACCTTGAGAACTTTGCCATCTGGACGTGGGATCATGCTAGTTTTTTTTCACGCATGCAGAATAATAGGCCTCACCCTAGAGAACTTGAATTGGAAAAGGTGGGCCACTGTGGATTTTTATAAAATTCACTTATCATAAGCCACAAAGCAGTGTTTGTAGCGTTGAAATCTTCCGATTCTGACGAAGATGTCTGGAGCCACCCGTGTTCGAGATGAGTTGGTTGCGGCAGGAATGGCATAAAGGAAGTTAGCATGGATAGTTTAGAAGATATCAGTATCAATTATATCATGCAACCAAGGCGTTAAGGTACCTTGGTGGCCCCGACATAGTGGACTGCCGATGCAGATTTCGTGCTGAATGTAAAACCTTGAGAACTTTGCCATTTGGATTATGCTAAGTTTTTTTATGGTAGCAGAATTATAGGCCTCACTCTAGAGAATCTGAATTGGAAAAAGTGGGTCACTGTGGATTTTTATAAAATTTACTTATCATAGGCCACAAAGAAGCGTTTGCATTGCTGAAATCTTCCGATTCTGACGAAGATGTCTGGACCTACCCGTGTTCCGAGATGAGTTGGTTGTGGCAAGAATGGAACATAGGAAGTTAGAATGGGCAGTTTAGAAGATGTTAGTATCAATTACATTGCGCAACCAAGGTATTAAGGTACCTTGGTGGCACCGACACCGTGGACTGCCGATGCAGATTTCGTGGCGAATGTAAAACCTTGAGAACTTTGCCATCTGGATATGGGATCATGCTAGGATTTTTTTCACGGCTGCAGAATTACAAGCCTCACCCTAAACAACTTGAATTGGAAAAAGTGGGCCACTATGGATTTTTATAAAATTCACTTATCGTAGGTCTCAAAGCAGCGTTTGTATCATTGAAATCTTCTGATTCTGACGAAGATGTTTGGACCCACCCGTGTTCCAAGATGAGTTGGTTGCGGCAGGAATGGCATAAAGAAAGTTAGCATGGATAGTTTAGAAGATGTCAGTATCAATTATATCACTCAACCAAGGCGTTAAGGTACCTTGGTGGCCCCGACTCCATGGACTGCCGATGCAGATTTCGTGGCGAATGTAAAACCTCGAGAACTTTGCCATCTGGTCATGGGATCATACTAGGTTTTTTTCACAGCTTTAGAATTACAGGCCTCACCCTAGAGAACCTGAATTTGGAAAAAGTGGGCCACTGTGGATTTTTATAAAATTCACTGATCATAGGCCACAAAGTAGCGTTTAGAAGATGTTAGTATCTATTACATCACTCAACCTAGGCGTTAAGGTACCTTTGTCAGACCCGGGTGCGTGGGACTGCACATATGGCATACTTCTCCTAGGATATGGGATGGGACATGACCCACGCTCTACATCTATTGTAACTACTCATAATGCAGTAGGATTACTCATAGAATAGTTAGACTAGTCGGATACAGTAGAAAACTATCCGAGAAGTACTTGGGTAGGACTCCTGGGCTTGTACCCGACTAGGACTTCGATGTAAACCTATCTCCCCAGACTATATAAGGGCGGACAGGAACCCTCTCGGGGAGAATCATCATCAAAGGCAATACAAACCAAACAGGATGTAAGGTATTACGCACTTAATGGCTCGAACGTGTCTAAAACCTTGTGTTCCTTTGCACCTTCGAGTTCCTAATCTCGGCGACACCCTACCTACAAACTCACCGCCTCGGGGGTATCCCTCGGTGGGTGTGGTGGTAAAACACCGACAGCTGGCGCACCAGGTAGGGGGGCTCATCGAAGATCCGCCGGAGAACTCGATGGCATCGTTTAACTTCAGCAGTGTTGTGCTCGACGAGGGCACAACTTTCATCTTCGGCTCCTGGATCTGCGTCACCAATGGTTCGGGTGGCTTCAACAGCCACCTAGCCAACTCCAAAGAGCCGGAGGCCTCTTCATCAACTCGAAGCAACGACCTAGACGACTTCATTGACAACCTCGATGATATGCTGCTTCCTGATCTGGCCCAGCAGATCGAAAAGATGTCCGTTTTCAACGCGACTTCCACTCGTGACGCACCAGATCTATTCGAGTCGGGTTCAAACCGATCTGAAAAGACCTCACGATCCAAATCCCTCTCCGACTTGGAGGAGGATTTAGATCTGCTGCTAAAGATCAAGGATGTAGGCGCCACCGCTTGCCAAGCGGCCCCATTTTTGACACCTACTCGGATTCCAATGAAGAGTACTCCCCGCTTAGTACTACACCTTCAAGCCAGCTCCATAAAGGACTTGGAGACGTGGGAGTCACCGCTTGTTGGGTGTCCCTCGCCCTTGAAAACCACTCACAACCCGACGGCCACACCGAATCTTTTTTGGATAGCATTCTAGGTTTTAACCATCACATCAATGCCACAAGGCCATTTCGTGTACTGGAAGGGCTTTGAGCCCTCCGAACTACTCTATTACGATTCCCGCCTTGTGGCTTTCACACAGGAACTACCCTTCCAGGAGGGTAGACCTCTTTCTCCCATCCTGGAAGAAGGAGAAAGTAGCACAGAGCTACTCGACCACAGCCTTAGAGCTAACCACTCACCGGATCGTCAAGTATGCATGGCCTCCCTTCACAATGCGGAGGAGGACGAGCTGGACCCCCAGTATGATAACGAACAACTTGCAGACGTCTCAGCTGACAAGCCCACAGCTGATGCTCCCCAAGATGAAGATAAGGAGCACCGCAGGATCCGGTGGGCAAAGAACGTCAAGCGCGCTCAACACAGGCACAATGCATAGAATCGTGCCCGCATACCAAGGGACCTTAATAATGGTTTTGCAGCAGTCACGGATCGCGAGTACCTTACGCTAATTGGCGCCATTGTAGAAGCAGCACTCCTAGCTCAACAACTCCCATCCAATCCTCAGATACAAAGGCTGCAGTACTTGACCCTGCGCGCACTCATGCAACTCGATGGGCAACATCCAGTGTCTCCAAGTCAGAATCAGCCCTCGAGATCTGAGCACCATGGTGATACTGCACTGGTCAGTCGCACCCCCGGAGGGGGCCACGGGAGTCGGAGGAACGACAACCTCCAGTGCAACAAGAGCCACCCGTCCACGCGTGGCAACAACGAACAAGAAGTACAACAACCCCCTCGCAACCAGCATGGGGCAAGGCAGCACGGCCAAGATCCAGTCGAGGCCAACCTCCACGACGCTCCCACGATCGACCTCAGGCAGAAGATCAATGAAGGCCATAAAGAGCGGCTTGTCATTAAAGCGAGGAGAAGGGACCATACCAACAGGCACCACGATGACAACGACAGCGACCGCTTCCCCACCTTTACCACCAGCATCAGCGACAAGTCCTACCCAAAGGACTTCAAATTAGTCGGAATCCCCAATTATGATGGTAAGCAAGACCCGCGCCAGTGGATTCGTTGCTACTCCGTCGCCATTGAAGTTTTAGGGGGATCCAACACTACAAAAGTTCTCTACTTTCTGGTGGATCTGGTGTTGTAACATCCTAGTTTTTATTACCATTGAAAGATATTTTCAAGGCAACCCTCTAGTTCCTTCTCCACTAAGCAAGAGTGGGATATTTTTAAAGCAACCCTCCAGTTCCTTCTCCACTAAGCAAGAGTGAGATATTTTCTATGGAATACTCTAGAATTAGTAATAAGTAAAATTTTGAAAATAGGAAATTTTGGAATTCTCTAGAAGGGGGGACACTTGTCCTAATACCATGGCTTCCCTTGACCTATAAATAGAGCCCCCTCCTTGCCATAGCATCCACCCATGAGCAAGGTAGTTAAGTTGTGGAAAGGCTAGGAGGGTGAGTGCTAGACTAGCCACTTAAAGGTGTGTGTTCCTTCGTGGCTTTGTTGCTCCAATAAGGTAAGTGTTTTTATAAGTGTTAGTCTCCTGGTTAAACTTAAGTACTTAGTATATAAGTTGTGACTCATCTGTTGGTAGGCTCCACCTCGCCATAAATCGAGGTCGTCGCACACAGTGCCGGCCGAGATATTTTTCCGCCGCGCGAACCGCCTCACCTCGTCTATAAAAGGAAGCCGACGCCCCTCCCTGCCGTCCCCACCCGCGCTCGCTCTCGCTCGTGCACGCGCGACATGCCGGCCCCACGACGGGACCGCGCACTGCCGTCGGCACCACGCCGTGCCGCCCACCTCCGCGTCCCCACCTCGCCCACGCCGCTGCAGCGTCCTCGCCGTCTTTGCCGCCTTGACGCTCGTGCCTTCAGTGTTGCCACTGTTTGAGTTGATGGCGAGCTGCCGCAGCCCACGCCGACGCCCGTCCCTATGCGATGCCGCTGCTACTCCCCTCGCCTATAAAAGGAGCAAGGCCGTGACGAGCCCTATCATCAGCCCAAGCACACCGAGCCGCTTCACTCCGCTAGCTAAACTATTTCTCATGAGCCCAGCTCACTCACGAGACGAAGCTCCAACAGTTAACCCTCTTTCTCGAGCTGTTCCGCGCCAAGGTGAGATAGCAGGCAGCTCCCCGACCATTAACTCCGCAATACTAATAAAGGCCCAAAACACCCACCAGGCCGTGAGCACCTAATCCAAATCATTCTATTTGAATACCAACCAATACTGTAAACCCAATATCTCCTTCATATCAACTCCTTTTCACATAACTCTTTTTCCTAAACTCTCCTCAAATCACATACTATCTATTCCTCCTATTTTCATCTCCATTTGAGCTTATCTTATAGTTTGCTTGTGTTTGTTTACCGGTTGTGCCGTTTCCACCGTAGATCATGGAGTGACCGAGGAGGAGCCTGCCAAGGAGTACGAAGGCCAGTACAGCGGGCCGGAGCCAGAAGACCCGTACCCCGAGCAGGAAGCCGCCGCCGCCGCCGCGTACGTAAGCGAAGGCAAGTTTCATCGACCCCTACGTGAGCGGTTGCATCCATGTGAGGATGTCTAGTTGTAGCCCTGGTTTAGGATCGATTACATATATCGGTGCTTGAGTGATTGAGTGTGCTCATACATGCATATGAGTAGTTATGCATATCTAGAGTTGAGACTAGAATATGAAGGGATTTGGCTGAGGCTAGGGCAGCTGGGTATGCTGGAGCCGGCGGTACCGTGGTGGTAGACTGGCAGGTGAGTGCTACCGTGGAGGTAGGCTCGAGTTAACATGTTGAGGGATGGTTGCTGCCCTGGTGAACCATAAGGACCGAGTTGTTTTGATATCTCACCTAGCTTACTTTAGTACGACCACAGGTCCCGTTATGGGCCGGACTTAGCCTAATCCCACTGGTTAGCCTGATGGTCGCAGAGATGGTTCATGAGTATAGACCATTGGGGTCAGGGCCCGAGGGTTTGTGCGGCCGGGCTGGGGCGTGACCACGGCTGGGTGTCGGCTATGTCGGTTGTCCGTTCGGGCAGTCGAGCTTGTGGGTACAGTGTACGACCTCTGCAGAGTGTAGAATCCATTCGAATGGACCGTGTCCACGGAATGGACAGGCTACGGTGTGGTCCTGACAACTAGTGAGCTACCTACTGTGGGTTATGTCGGAAAGAGTTGCATACCATGGGTTGCATTGCTAATGCATTGTGTTTAATGTGCGTCGTGCATGTTATTCCCCTCCCGTAGGGTGAGGTGGAACTTACTGAGTACTTGTGTACTCACCCGTTTATAACTTATTGCAGAGGATCCTGATTTCGTGCTTGAGGAAGGTGAGTAGTGCCTTATACCCAAGTCTGGTGTGGTGCCATTGTAGTAGAAGCCACCATGTCAGATGAAGAGTTTGCCCTTGCGTTTATCACCGCTACTGTTGTATTCCTAGTTTATATTATTATTATAATCGAACGTATTAAATAAAGCTATGTATTACTGTGGCACCACTTGTGTAATGTATTTTCACCAGAGACTGTTTTCTGGTGTTTAAATACATGTTTAGCTCCGGTTGTTTAGACCGTGGCGTTTCAGGTGTCCATGCCCCTCATGTGGCTTTAAAGCCTCAAGCCAAACTCCATCGACTCATGGGACGAACTCAAGTGAGCCTTCATCAACAACTTCCAGGGATCCATGATTAGGGCGGGCACTCGCCACGACTTGTCCCAGGTGAAGCAGAAGATGAACGGGATCCTGAGGTCCTACACACGGCGTTTCTTCGAGACGCGCACCACCATCGCCAACATCATCGATGAGGATGTCATCCATTGTTTCCAATACGACCTCTTCTCGAAGAACACATACCACGACTTCGGGTGCAACCGAGATTTCCGGCCTCCCGTCCCACTTTCTCTACTGCATCAAAACTTCCTATTATGCATTTCCATGAGTTTAATGCATCATATGTGATTATGAGGAACAAGTTTGGTAGAGTCTTTGCGAAATATGTTGGGACACACCGCAAGAGTCCAAAGACTTGTGTGTGGGTTCCCAAATCACTTGTGACTAATGTGAGAGGACCCAAGCAAATTTGGGTACCTAAAAACAAAGCCTAAATTTGTTTTGCAGGGCTATGCCTCCGGTGGATCGAAGTGGATCATTGATAGTGGATGCACTAACCACATGACCGGAGAGAGAAACATGTTCTCAACTTATGAAGAGAACGACGATCCAACCGACTTAATCTCCTTTGGCGACAACAACCAAGGAAGAGTATTGGGTGTCGGTAACATTGCTATATCTTCCGAACACTTCATTTCAAAAGTTTTTCTTGTTGAAACCTTGGACTACAACTTATTATCCGTATCACAACTTTGTAACATGGGCTATAATTGTATTTTTACTGATGAGGGTGTGATCGTCTCTAGGAGAAGTGATGGTTCAATTGCGTTTAAGGGTGTACTAAAGGAAAAGCTTTATGTAGTGGATTTCACTAAAGATAAAGCTCAACTTGATACATGCTTAATCACCAAGTCCAACATGGGTTGGTTGTGGCACCGCCGCCTAGCCCATGTTGGTATGAAAAATTTTCACAAGCTCCTAAAAGGTGATCATGTCATTGGACTAACCAACGTTGTGTTTGAGAAAGATAGGCCTTGTGGAGCATGTCAAGCGGGAAAGCAAGTTGGGTCAAGCCATCCCGCCAAGAACATCATGACAATAAGTAGACCATTGGAACTACTTCATATGGACTTGTTTGGTCCTATTGCCTACATAAGCATCGGCGGTAACAAATATGGCTTAGTCATTGTTGATGATCATACACGTTTCACTTGGGTATTCTTTTTGCATGATAAAAGTGAAACTCAAGGGGTTCTCAAGAAATTCTTAAGGAGAGCTCAAAATGAGTTCAACTTAAAAATCAAGAAGATTAGAAGCGACAACGGGAGCGAGTTCAAGAATGCTCAAGTAGATGACTTCTTGGATGAAGAAGGAATCAAGCATGAGTTCTCCGCTCCCTATGCACCTCAACAAAATGGGGTGGCGGAGAGGAAGAACCGCACGCTCATTGAGATGGCAAGGACAATGCTTGATGAGTACAAGACTTCCGACCGGTTTTGGGCGGAAGCGGTCAACACCGCTTGTCACGCCATCAACCGACTATATCTTCATCGTCTACTAAAGAAGACTCCCTATGAGCTTCTCACCGGTAACAAACCCAATGTTTCATACTTTAGAGTTTTTGGGAGCAAATGTTATATTCTCAACAAGAAAGCTAAGAGTTCTAAGTTTGCTCCTAAAACTATGGAAGGTTTTTTACTTGGTTATGATTCAAAATCACGTGCATATCGAGTATTCAACAAAATCTCCGGATGTGTTGAAATCTCATGTGATATGGTGTTTGATGAGACTAATGGCTCTCAAGGAGAGCAAGTTGATCTTGATGAATTAGATGATGAAGAAGCTCCAAGTGCAGCCTTAAGGAACATGTCAATTGGAGATGTACGTCCTCAAGAATCAAGCAATGATCAAGGTCAACAATCTTCAAACAAGGCATCTACTCCAACTCAAGATAGCGATCATCAAGAAGATGGCAATGATCAAGGGCGAGGTGTTGAACAAGATGAAGAAGAAAAGGATGACGAACAAGAGGAGTCAAGAAATCAAGTGCCACATCCTAGGGTGCACCAAAGTGTTCAACGGGATCACCCCGTGGACAACATCCTTGGTGACATTGCAAAGGGAGTAACTACTCGTTCTCGTGTTGCTACTTTTTGTGAACATTACTCTTTTGTTTCTTTCCTTGAACCTCTTAAGGTGGAAGATGCTCTACAAGATGCGGATTGGGTAATGGCCATGCAAGAGGAACTCAACAACTTCAAAAGAAATGAAGTGTGGTCATTGGTGGAGCGACCCAACCAAAATGTTGTTGGAACCAAGTGGGTGTTCCGCAACAAACAAGATGAACATGATGTGGTGACAAGAAACAAAGCACGGCTTGTGGCAAAAGGTTATTCACAAGTCGAAGGTTTGGATTTTGATCAAACTTTTGCACCTGTAGCTAGGCTTGAGTCAATTCGCATTCTTGTTGCTCATGCTACTCACCATAACTTTAAGCTCTATCAAATGGATGTCAAAAGTGCATTTTTGAATGACCCAATCAAGGAAGAGGTATATGTAGAGCAACCACCGGGGTTTGAGGAAGAAGTATATCCTAACCATGTTTACAAACTCCATAAGGCGCTCTATGGACTTAAGCAAGCTCCTAGAGCATGGTATGAATGCTTTAGGGATTTTCTCATTGAAAATGGTTTTAAAATTGGAAAAGCCGACTCCACCTTATTCACTAGAAGAGCCGGTGATGATTTATTTGTTTGCCAAATATATGTCGATGATATTATATTTGGTTCTACTAACAAAGCTTGTTGTGATGAGTTTAGTCAAACAATGATCAAGCGATTTGAGATATCTATGATGGGAGAGTTGAACTTCTTCCTAGGATTTCAAGTCAAGCAACTCAAGGAAGGGACATTCCTATGCCAAACCAAGTACACACATGACATACTCAAGAAGTTTAACATGGAGCATGCAAAGCCAATCAAGACCCCCATGGGCACAAATGGACACCTTGATCTTAACATTGGAGGTAAATCCGTGGATCAAAAGGTATATCGATCCATGATTGGCTCACTGCTTTACCTTTGTGCATCTAGGCCCGATATTATGCTTAGTGTTTGTTTATGTGCAAGATTTCAATCAAACCCTAAGGAATGCCATTTAAGAGCTGTTAAAAGAATCATGAGATATTTAGTTCATACATCTCACCTAGGTCTTTGGTATCCAAAAGGTTCAAATTTCAAACTAGTTGGCTATTCCGATGCGGATTATGCCGGATGCAAAATTGATAGGAAAAGCACATCCGGGACTTGCCAATTTTTGGGTAAGTCCCTTGTATCATGGGCATCCAAGAAACAAAATTCCGTAGCTCTTTCCACGGCCGAAGCGGAGTATGTTGCGGCCGCACATTGTTGTGCTCAACTCTTGTGGATGCGACAAACTCTAAAGGATTACGGTTATACCTTTAACCGTGTTCCTCTCCTATGTGACAATGAGAGAGCCATTAAAATAGCCGAAAATCCATGTGAGCATTCTAGAACCAAGCACATAGATATCCGGCATCATTTCTTGAGAGATCATAACTTTAAAGGAGACATAGAGATCTCTCATGTGAGAACAAACGACCAAGTTGCCGATATCTTCACCAAACCCTTAGATGAGAAAAGATTTTGTGCATTAAGGAATGAGCTAAACATCATTGATTCTAGAAATTTGGAATGAAGTGTTGCACACCTGCTTGTCTAATCGTAAACTTTTTAACAAAAAGTGATTTTCAAAATATTGTATGCCTTGTTTGTGAAAATCTTGGATTTTCTTGATCGTTTGTATCGAGTTGGTTAACATGGTCATTTTATGTGATGTTCTCTTGAAAAACCATGTATTATATCCCAAATATCTTAAATCATATACATCCAATCTCTCTCTAGATTATTTGAATAATTGGATAGGTTACGTGAGAGTGGAGAGAATTCGCTGGCTGAGAGCTCCTGGCGGACAGTCCGCCAGGAGGCTTCGGGCTCAGCCAGCAGGGCTGCCCGATTTCTTAATATCCAAAGGATGATAAATGCCGTGACGGGAATAGAGTTTGGATACGACACTGTCCATGCACCATATTGTCCACAGCCTCCCAAGGAGCAAGAGTTTCCATCAGAAGGCGAGTCTCCTCCATCAGCTTATTCTCCACCCCAGCCCACTATGGATATGCCCTCCACTTTGGTGATGCCTTCCTCTTCTAGGACTCATCCTCGCAAGAAAGGCAATGCCTTTATTTCTGGCTTGAAAGCTCTCTTCAAGGTATGCCGCAACACCAATGATGTAGTTCGCGCTCACGCTCAGGCAAATCAGTAGAGCATCAACAGGATTGAGCGCCACCTTGGCATTGAGGAGACGGATTGGCCCGCATTTCCACCTTCTCCTCCTAGAGACTTTCCAGCTGAATGGGAGCATTATGATGTAGGTGATGATGATGATGATGAGGATGATGAGTGATTGCTGCTCCTAGCTTCCATTTGTCTTTTCTCTTTTTGGTGCTTGATGCCAAAGGGGGAGAAAAGATTGTATCCTAGCATGTGTTCTTAGAGTCGGTGTGAGCTTGAGTGTCGTCAAAAACTTATTTGGATATTTGGATGTATGTGAGACTATGTGTTTATTGCTTATCTCGTATTTGAACTAAGTTGGTTTGTAATAACTTATTTATGGATGATGCTATGCTATGATTGTGAACTTATTGCTTATCCTTGTTTATCTAATCTTGGTTATATCTCATCATGGTGCTATAACTTTATTTGGTATGCTCATTATGAAATGGAGTTCATGAATATCTTGTGGATGCATGGATTTAGTGGGAGCTCATCACATATATATTTCCTCAAGCTCTATTGAATTCATTGTATTGGTTCATTTGGGTTGTCATCAATCACCAAAAAGGGGGAGATTGAAAGTGCATCTAGACCTAATAACCTATTTTGGTGATTAATAACAACCTAAATGAGTATCTAATGTTTCAATTGAGTATAATGAGCAGGGGTCAAAAAACCAAAAAGGAGAAAAGAAAAGGAGTGAATCTTGACGACTATTCAAAGTTGGAGAACGGTACCAGATCAAGAAAAGAGTTGCAAGCGGAGAAATTTATTTATTTTATGTTTTCTTGAGTTTAGGTATACCGTACTATCAAGGGGGATGTGGAAAGTGTGTGGAAGATCACCAATAAATCAAATCCGGAGAGTAAGCCTTGTAGCAATTTATGCAAATCCGAGAGCTCCTAGCGGACAGTCCGCCAGGCCTGGCGGACAGTCCGCCAGTTCACTTAAACTGCCCAAACCCGAGTGCTCCTGGCGGACAGTCCGCCAGGTCACTGGAAATCAGCCTAACAGCTAGTTTCCAGTGAGGTGATATTTATACCCCACGACCCCCAAACGCAAAAAACCCTTGCCTAACCTGTGAAACTGAGTCTCAAGCACATTCTAAGCACTCCAAAGCTCCCCAAAGTGAAACTCTAGCTTCCCCACTCCAAATCTTTGGTCTAGGGTTGGGTTTAAGCAAGATCCAAGCAAGATTCAAGTTCTTCCCAAGAGATTCACCTCTCTTGGGCATCTCTTGACACTCTCCATCGCTTTCCACATCTATTACTCTTGGAGCTTGGCTCCTAGACGGTTAGAGGTGCTCAAGAATAACCAACTCGTGGTGTGGTTGGATTGAGAAGTTTGTATTACCCTTGTTGCTAGTGAAAAGCTCAAGTTTGACCTTTGTGGTTGCTTGAGAGAAGAAAGGGTTGAGAGGAACCTGGTCCTTTGTGGACTCCTCAACGGGGACGTAGAATCCTTGAGTGGATTCGAACCTCGGGTGAAAATCTTGTGTCTCTTGTGCTTGATTATCTTACTTCATTCTAGTGTTTTTTGTTATTCTTACCTTCATCTAGTATTATTGTCTGATCTACTTGTGTACTTACTTTGAGCTAGATTGCTTCCGCATTTAGTGTTCCTCACTTGTATTAGAGTCTTTCTATTCAAGTGGATTTTAGTATACAAGTTTTATTCTTCGAAATATTGCATTCCTTTCCCGAGACCTCCCAGCGGACGTTGGAAGTGCCCAGCGGACACTCCCAGCCGACCGTCCGCCAGGCAGCCTCGGGCTGAGATTTTTGTGTGCAGGTTTTAAGCGACGATCGCCTATTCACCCCCCTCTAGGCGTACTTTCACCGACTCGTGGATCAGAGCCACCACAAGCGACTGTAGGACTATACGCACATCCAGTGTGCAGGATGTACGCCTGTAGAGCGACTACACGGCCGTACTCCTGGTTGCCCGGCAACACGTATTCCTACATGTCGAATCGAGTAACAAGAAAAACCAAAATACGAGTGGTGGGAGGTATGTCCACTTCTCGGGCCGATTGGTACTAGGCTTACCGCTTACCATATTTCGCGGCATGTGGCTAGTACTTTCAAATGCTTAACCACCGCTACCACACACTGCGACCTTATCAAATTCACCAACACAGACGGGGTATCATCTCAACCATGATACTCCACATAAATCCCGTCCGTCATCCTTATAGTGATTGCAGGAATATAAACATTACAACTCCTATATCGCGCGAGTGACAGGAAATCACCCGACTTCTACCGGTTCTATTGGCATAGCAGCTATTCGAACTCAAGAACTAGTATTCAATACATTGGTTCCTAGGAAAATGCAACTAGGGTTTCTCAAACAATTCCTAAGAACGTATGGCATAGATAGGTATAAATAATATAGATTGCAGTGTAAATAAATTAGGGGTTATGTCCGGGGCTTGCCTTCTTGCGTAGAGTTGGGGGCAGTAGTGTCAAAGTTTTCCAAACTTTAGTTCGGAGCTTCAGTTAGATCTTCGACGGCGTGTCCGGGGTCTTCAGCTGATTCCACTCCTTGTCCCAGGATTAGTTCGTAATCACCGTCGGCGAGAGTAGTCGAGTCTACATGATATGCACAGTTATAAGTTAAGGGATGCATATTATTTTATTTTATTTCATGATAAAGTTGCAATCCAATGAAAATATAATTTACTTACTACATATGTCATTTACTTCTCTACTGGGCAGTCATTTATCAGGTATTAACCATTTTATCTAGTTACATTAAGCAACAGGGTTGGCTACCCTAAATATTTAACTAATGGTATGAGGTAACAGGTTGAGTTGGTTTCAATTATTTAAACTAATTATTGATAACTTTATCTATTTGCTTTGCTAATTATTTTTATTAACCCTAAGTTATTATTTAACCATAGACTTATTTTATTTAGATATGAGTATAACATTATTATAGCATGTTTTATTTGCCCTGGTGGTTTTACACCTGAGCCTAGGGTGAGAATTTAGTGACAGGTTACACTACTCAAGAACAGTACCTCAGAATATTTTCATGATTTTTGAACATTTAAAACCACAGATATTAAATATTTAAGGGTAAATAGATATTATTCATAATTAAATCCACTCATTAAGAAAATATTGTACAAACAGGAGGTTAATTATTTTTCCTAAGCACTACATGTTAAAGTAAAGCTAACACAATTGAGTTTACGTTTTTACCATTTTTCTGCTATTTACTATGCATTTTCTTAACCTACAACTACATAAACTTAGTATTTAAATTAAAGCACAAACTACTCAGAAACTGAAAGTCAATATATAAGGAAAGTTGTAGATCTTAAAATGAGGATTCCAACAAATTTTAGTTTGCATTTTTATGATTTTTCCTTGAATTGATATGGAATTTTAAAATTGATAGCACAATTAACACAAGGGGGTCCTTCTGGCACTATTCATATGTGTCTTGGCTTTGCAGACAGCCCCCTGGGTTTTCAAGTGTTTTAATCCCGAGGTCCTTACCGGGTCAAGACGGTGGCCGTGGTGTTTGACCGGCGTGTTCTCACCGGCGGCAAGGGTTTGGCCGGGGAGGATCTAGTCTTGCGTGACCTACATGATCTACTGAGTTCACGGGTGGGTGATGTGCACCAAGACAAGCGACGGAGCATGGCCGGCGGCGATGGATGGCGGTGGCCATGTCGGGGTGCTCGTGGTGCTGGCGAGGGGTCGGCGAGCACGGACCACAAGGGCACGCATGAGCATCACAGGAGTGTGGGGATACTTTCCCTGTGCCTAATTTGGTCGGAGACAGGGCGGAGGGTGGTGCTCGATGGTGGGGTGGACGTCGGGTTCTTACCGGCGGCGATGGCGGCCGGTGTTCTGTGGGTTGGGGTCGGAATCGTCTGGGAGTCGGTATATTGCACTAGGGGACCAAATGTGGGGTCGTAGAGCTTCACTGGGTTGAGAGGAATCTACCTGAGGTGTTGTCTTGGTGCGGGAGGGCTCGGAGTGGGCTGCCCACGGTGAGCAGAAGGCGGCGGCGGAGCTCGTGCTGGCCGG